>NC_037676.1:55396358-55643314 GCF_003255815.1 Theropithecus gelada
AAAAAAAAAAAAAAAAAAAAAAAAAAAAAAAAAAAAAGAAAATGCTGGTTTGTTGATGCTATGTCAAATCATATCTGCAGAATCCTGCGCTCAGAACTTGCCAGCAGCAAATCAGTGCCACCCTGCTTAGGGAGAACCTCCTCATGGTATAAGACACTTTCCTTTTTTTTTTCCGTAATGGGGTAAACAAAATGTGTCTTTACTTTGACTAGAAAATCCAAATGTAATTAGCAACCATGTTTATCTTTACATCATTTAAAGCATCATTGATATCAATGAATTTTCCATAAACACGAGTTCTGGTGCTGTTGAAACAGTTTTCATGATAATTAGCAGTCAGCAAAAAAGAGACTTAGATGGTCTTCAGGAGTAATCCTGCATTTGCTGTAACTGCGAGGAATGAGAAATCTGTTCAAATGATATTGCTAGATTTCTAAGTAAAAGCCTTAGGGAAGTTTATATAACTAAATATTAACATTTGAAAATTGAGTTTTCCCTTTACCGAAAAGAAAATTTTCATGCTCAAAAATACTTTGAAAAAAGTCAATTTCACTGAAAAGTGGTGACATAATTATTGAAATAATATATACTTCCTTTCTAAATCAATACAAATAACATACACTTCCTTTATAAATTAATACAAATGTAAACTAACAAAGATCTCTTTTCTTTGTTTACCCATGGATTTTGAAACTGTTAATATTAACCTAATAGAGTAATTATGTTTAGTAACAATGACTCAGTAAAGAGATGTTAAAATAGTTTATTCAAATAGTTAACTTATTTAGAACTAATTTGATTATAAATTTTCCGTGAACAGTCATTCCAGTGCATGTTAAATAATCTGTTTCATTAAAGATATTTTCAAGTTTCCTATAGTTATTAAAGACACAGACTTTAAGGTCATTTAACAAATTATTTCTAGTTAATGCAAGTTTTTATAAATGTTTTCCCATGAAAGGGTTTCTAAATAACTTCAAAAACCTAGATTGTAAAAAAGACTCACAAAAAAAAAGGTCGGGGGTGGGATGTGTGGGAGGAGTTCTTATCAGAGTGAAGAGTGTTGGATCAAAAGATCTAGGCTTGGCGGGCTATTCTGTTCACTCACCTCTGGATGGATTCTGGTTTCTCCACTTACCTCTTAGGTATGATACCAAGAACTGCATGAAGCACACCTTTGAGGGCATACAGGTCGTGTAAATCTTGAGAGGCAGCATCACACAGCGTTAAGGATTAATTTCATTCATGAAATTGAAATCTACCTGTTCCAGCACTCAACTCACAAACAGTAACCTGTGGGTCCCCAAATGTCTCCCTTACACTATATTTATTTGTTTACTTGGTTAGATCCTTGAGGTAAAGCAAAGACTCATCACAAATGAATACTTTGTGAACTGTTGTGGTGGTGGTGGTGCTGGTGGTGGTGGTGGTGGTTGTAATTAGCACAGTCTTCTAGAGAGAGGAATTGCCTGAGTCAGAAACAAACTCTCCTGATTTTGAGTAAGAGTTTACAAGAATTTGTATTGCTTCCTTTAGTTATCTTTACATAGATAATAATGAGCTTATCATCGGAATCTTTGTTGTTTGCCTTTTTATTTAAAAGCACCTCAACAATCTTACTTTGGAGAAAGAAGATGAAAACTCATTGGAATTCTCACATGAAGCATCCGCTCCACTTGGGCTTGTACTTCAGGACCTTTGCACTTCCTCTCCCTCTTCTTGGAAGTGTTTATCCAAGAATCCCCATGGGTGCTCCCTGTATGTCTTAAAATCTCTATTCAAATCTCGTCTCATTACTCAGGCACTCCCTGATGACCTTCTTGTTTTTTTTTTTTTTTTGAGACGGAGTCTCGCTCTGTCGCCCAGGCTGGAGTGCAGTGGCCGGATCTCAGCTCACTGCAAGCTCTGCCTCCTGGGTTCACGCCATTCTCCGGCCTCAGCCTCCCGAGTAGCTGGGACTACAGGCGCCCGCCACCTCGCCCGGCTAGTTTTTTGTATTTCTTAGTAGAGACGGGGTTTCACCGTGTTAGCCAGGATGGTCTCGATCTCCTGACCTCGTGATCCACCCGTCTCGGCCTCCCAAAGTGCTGGGATTACAGGCTTGAGCCAAATGACCTTCTAAAGAGTACCCCATCTGTCTTTTTCCTCCCAGGCTGCTTTCTTTTGCTCTAAAGCACTTGCCCCTCTCTTTATTATATTATGTATCTATTTCTGTGTGGTTAGAGTCTATTTCTGTCATTGAAATTGAAGTTATATGAAGTCTGAGACTGCTTTATTTTTCATTTGTTGAATTCATAACTGATGGGAAAAGCACCACATATATTTGTACTTATATCCAAGGAATTTAAAGCTTTGGATTGTATAATTCCATTGAGGAATAACAGTAGCTTTAAGTAACAGGTTGATTTGCTCAAACAGTGGCCATTCAGGTGTCTTCTTTTTAAAACTTCATGTTCTGAGGCTCAAGTGCAATGAAAATGATCCAATTTGTTGCTCTCCATAGTCAAAACTGTGCCTATGCCTTCCAGCCTTCCTTCTTGTGCCCACTTCTTCCCACACTTGCTGCTGCTCTCATTCCACTGCATCCACTCTGAGGGGTTTTCATCGGACCCTTAGCCCTGCTTTTTTTTTTTTTTTTTCCTTTTTTGAGGTGGAGTCTTGCTCTGTCGCCAGGCTGGAGTGCAGTGGCGTGATCTAGGCTCACTGCAACCTCCGCCTCCTGGGTTCAAGCGATTGTCCTACCTCAGCCTCCCAAGTAGCTGGGACTACAGGCACGTGCCACCACACCCAGCTACTTTTTTGTATTTTTAGTAGAGATGGGGTTTCACCGTGTTAGCCAGGATGGTCTTAATCTCCTGTCCTCGTGATCTGCCCGCCTCGGCCTCCCAAAGTGCTGGGATTAGAGACATAATCCTGGCCCAGCCCTGCCTTTTAATTTACTTGAGTCTGCTTTTGGGATTCATCCATGAGGTCACATGTATCAGCAGTGTGTTCCCTGTTTTTGAGATTCCTTCACCATGTGACATGTATCTACTGGTATAGCAGAGTAGTGCTCCATTGTATGGATATGTAATACCTTTTTCTGCATTTACCTGTAGATAGAACTTTGAAAAGTTCCCAATTTGGGGCTACTATGGAGAGAGTTATAATGGACCTTTACACATGAATCTTTATGTGGGCATATGTTTTATTTCTTTTAAGTAAATACCTAGGAGTGGTACTGCTAGTTAAGATGGCAAGTGCATGTTTAATTTTAGAAGAAACTTTCAGGGTTTTTGAAGTGGCTGTACCTTTTGACGTTCCCACCTGCAATGGCTGAGAGTGTCTATCACTTCAGGCTTGGTATTGTGGTATCACATTTTGGTTTTAATTTTTATTTCTCTGACAACTAATAATGTTGAGCATTCCTTTTAATTTTTGAAAGTTATGGTATTAAATACACAAAGTAAATTCACTTTTTGATGCACATTTCTATGAATTTTGACAGGTGCTTACGGTCATGTAACCACTGCCACAATTAAAGTACAGAACGGTTCCATCTCCCCCTCATGCAGATTTCTCTCATGCTGTCCCTTCATAATCAAATCCTCTCCTACATTTACACTTAATGTAATTATCAATACAGTTGGACTACATAAACCATCTTTTATTTGTTTTCTATTGTATCCTTGTGCTTTTTGTTATTTTTCTTTTTTTTTAACTTTTTATGGATTAATTTAGTATTACCTAATATTCAATGTTATCTCCATGATTGACCTATTAGTTTTATATCTTCACTGTATTTTTTTAGTGGCTGTTCTGGGGTTTACAACATGCATCTTTAATTTATCACAGTCTACTTTCAACTAATGTCAGAATCATTCACATATAAATTAAGAACATCCTAAGAGCATATTTACATTTCTCTCCTCCCATTCTCTTACCTGTATTTCCGAGTATTTTATTTCTATATGTTTTAAATCTCACAACACGTTAATACTTTTTCAGATAGTAAACTGTCTTGAAAATTTTAAATCACTTTATTGATGTATAATTTTCAGAGCATTCAATCTTCTTTTAAAGAAATGAACATACATATAGGACAATATTTTCTATTTACCCACATACACCATTTCCAGTGTTCTTCATTCCTTTGCGCAGATCCTAATCTCCATTTGGTATCATTTTTTTTTTCTTTCTGAAGAACTTTCTTGGCTGTTATAAACACATCCCTTGGCTTTTATTTCCCCAAATGTCTTTATTACGCCCTCACATTTTTGAAGAAAAATATTATTGGAAATGAATGTGGGATTAACAGTTATGTTTTTCTTTACACTTATTCAGTTTGGGTTTCCTTGTATCTGTGAATTTACAGTTTTCCTAATGTTTGAAAAGTTTTCAACCATCATTTCTTCAGGAACTTTTTCTGTCTCCCTTCCTCCCTCTCACTTCTCCTTCTGAGACTTTAATTACATGTATCTGAGGCTGCCCAATATGGACCCACAGATCCCTGAGACTTTTTCATTCCTTTCTAGCCTTTTTTCTTCTGTGTGTAATGTTGGAAAGTTTCTATTGCTATGTTCTCAAATTCACTGAGTTTTTTTTTCTCCTGCAGTGTCAAATCTGTTAATCTTATCCAGTAAATATTTTACTTTATACATTCAGTTTTTCATATCTAGATGTTTCATTTTCAAGTATCCTTAACACGGTGATATTTTACTGTAAATCCTGGAGCACATTTATAAGATTTGTAGTTGCTGTTCTGAAGTTCTTCCTTGATACCGCTATAGTTTCCATCATTCCTTACTCATTTTCCTACTGCTTGTGGATCATAATTTGCTTATTCTTTTCATGTGAAGTATTTTTTGATTGAGTGGGAAACACTGCATATGTCACATTATTAAACATTTAGATTTTTTATTATACTTTATGTTCTAGGGTACATGTGCACAACATATGTAAATGTTTAGATTTTGTTGTTTTACTTTTAAAATGTAGTTTTCTTCTGGAGAGGCAATTAAGTTTCCTCTGGATTATATTGTTACTTGTGGAAGATTATTTTTAAACTGTGTTAGTGCAGTTTTAGAATATCCTTATGTCTAAGAGCTAATTTAGCCCTAATACTAAGATATGACCCTTCTAGTAGTTCCACTGATTTCCCCAGGTTTTCAGCAAGCTCTTTTTACTCTGGCTGGACAGAATTCAGACGTCTCCCCATTCCGTGTGAACTTTGGGATTGTTCTCCGTATTGCCACCAGGAGTTGTTCTTTGAGTGGACTTGCAGTTTTACTCTTCACATGCGTAGATTAATACTCCACCGAAGGCTCAAGGGGACTCCTTTGCACATTTCTGGACCTCTTTTTCTGTGTTGCTCCTTCTTGTCTGGTTATTTGTCCTGATTATTGCAGGCACATTCACCTCCGTGAACTCCCACCTCTGTCTCCTCTCTTCACAGCAGTGAGATGGCTGGTCTCAGTCACTCTAGCAGGAGTAGGAGTTGAATGTTAGGGATAACTGAAAGTTAGAATCAGCATTATGTCCATGGATTAGATGTAGGGTGTGAGAGAAAAAGAGACATTTATGTCATCTACATTTCTGTACTGAGAAACTGGGAGGATACAGGTATCCTTAATTGAAATACGAGTTTGCGGGAGAAAAAGGATTTTAAATAAAGTGCATTTAGGATATGTTAATTATGAGGTATCTATGAACTAACTAGTTGAAGGAGATATTGAGAGGGCAGTTAGATGTATATTCTCAGGAGTTTGGTAGAGAGATCTGAGCTGAGATATAATTGGGACTATCAGTCTATATGGTACCAATAAAGTACTGTATGGTGCTCTAGTTGATTACTGGGAGGACAATGGTAGATGGAAAAAGGAGGTGGTCCAGTGGCTGAGCCCAGGGCACGCTACAGGAACAGGGAATCCAGTCCTGGGGGTGCAGCTGTGGTGAAGTCCAGCGGGTCTGTGTGGGTAAGGTGGAGCCTGGGGCTGCCGCCAGGGTCCAGCTGGAGATGACAGGTCCTTCAGGATGATAGATTTGAGGCACTTTTCTCTCTTCTGTGTACTTGATAGTCTGGGTGGTGAAAACATGACTGACAGGGTCATACCCTTGCTCTTCTGCCTGGGGAATCAAAGACTCCATCTGGGGCATGTGTGTAATCTGAAAGCTACATGCTCAGATCTGGCAACAGAGAGAGGAGCAGGGCTGAAGAAGGAAAAGGAGCATCCGGATGCAGTGGATGGCCCAGAGCACAGAGCTCCTGCAAGAGAGTGAGCCCCATATTGTTGGTGGAATTTTCCAGTTTTCCAGTTAAGTCCCTTGTTTTATTGAGTGTTTGCTCCTGTGCCTCAGTCAGTAAGAGCACAAATTACTGGAGATCCCTCTTTACAGAGACATGTTTGGTGGCACCTGGAGTTCTCCACACACCCATTTTCCATGTTCTCTGACTGTACCCTCTGACTACACTTAGCAAAACTGTCCAGGCCATCTGGTTTCAAGACATAGCTGACCTGCCATTTGGGGCATCAGCAGGGAAGCCTCACCCACTCCTGAGCATTGGCAAAATGACTGTGCCCAGGCTCTCCCACCTTTGGCTGAGGCTCTTGACCCCTTCCTGAAGGTGTGGGCCAGTCTCGAGCCCACACATCCACATCATTGGTCAACTGGTCAGTCTCCTGCAAGTGCCTCTTCTCTACTCATTAAACTGCTTCTAGTAACCTTGGTGCAATAAAGAAACTGGAAAGCGCCAGCAGTTGTCAAGCATTGGAAAGGAATCAGCCTCACTACTTTGGATTTGGTTCACCCTTGGCTTTCCTCACAACTACACAGTCCTCAAGCATCATTAGTAGCTGCTGCCTCTTCGCTCTCCTCTCTCCTTAGTTCATTATTAGCACCAATAAGCAAAGACACTGGCAAAGTGCACAGCTTGCGCCTCTTCTCCTTGGTGGTCTTAAGCCACAGACCCTTTTACACAACAGTCTCTATGCTGTCTGTCCTGCGCAGCTCAACTGCTGCAGAGAAGTTCCCTTCACCACCTCCACCTCCTGCCTCATCGAGGGCTGCTGCAGACCTCTGGGTCACCTGCCATCCAAAGGCGCTGGGTGGGATTGTCCCGGTTAAACACTCCACCTCCTCCCCACCACCCGCAGACACACAGGGAATGCAGGACCCACTCTGCCAAGGCTGTCTGCACATTCCCTTCTCTCTGAAGAACTGGAATTTTTTTCTCTGGTGCATGGAAGACAGAATCTCCCTGACACTATGTGGATTGTAAACACTCCCATGGTCTGAAAGGACCACAGGTTTTTCTGCAGCTCCTTTGTAGCCCTTGTCAGCCCCTGAGCCTGGGATGATCTGGATACTTTGTCTTTCCACTTTCTTTCTCCCTGTGCTGTTGGGCCTTCTACCTCCTTGGAGGTGTGAATTGTGTCACTCTCGCAGTTTGTATTATCTTTCTGTGAAGTACATACATTGGATGTGGGACAGTAATGGCAGCCATCACTGTCTTGCTCCTTCCGACTCAAGTTAAGTTTTGGTCTCTCTTGCTCCACTGCAAAAAAAAAAAAAAATGCGCAGGAAAAAAAAAAAAAAGACAAAACAAAAGCAAAAGTGAACCTGAAGAGAAAGGAAAGGAGGGAAGACCTCATAGCCAGATCTACTGAGTTTTGTGGAGTGATTTTCTTTCTCCCTCTTTAAGGAGCAAATGCTTTTTCCACTGGTACATTTAAAGTCCTCCAACTATGGAGAGGTACCAGCTCAGGACAGGTGGCACCCCAGCACAGAGCTTTCAGGCAGCCTGACCTTTTCAATTGTGGAAGGAAGAGATTTACTGTTGGCCACTCCTGGGTCTTTCTGGTATTTCAAAGGAATATTAGGTGCTGTAAATAGGAATTGAAGAGGCAAATGTGTCAAAACCATTAAATCCATGATTGGTTGATGTTATTCTGTCATTTTAAGAGACTAAATATGGAAGAAAGGCAGTTGTGAAAACCATTGTACAATTTTAAAATGTCACAATAAAAAATGAACTGGCTCTTTACCCCTAAAAAAGTGAATCTGTCACTAAGCAGCACTATAACCTTTGATAATTCACTTTACCTGTGTATCTCAGGTGCTTTGTGTATAAAATGGAGCAGGTAGACTGATAATATCTAATATCTCTTTTAGTTTGAAATCCTCTTCTTTCGTTCCCTCCTCTACAGCAGACAGAAAACTTAAATTGTAGGGTGTTCCAAGGTCTTCCAATAATGTTCAACAAAGGTAATTTAAATAAGTAAAAATATTACAAAAACAGAAGTCATTAGCCATGAGATTTCAAGGTCTACTTCACTACTTGCTAGAAGAAAATTAAAGCAAAAAATAAAGAAGCAAGGATCAAGGCTAAAAGTAGAAAAGTGTAGGTGGCAGGAAATATAATTGTATAGAAGTTTGAGAAATAGGCAGACTAAGTAACAAATTTAATATCAAAATGTCAAAGAGTCTAAAAGGGATCATTGAAGGTCAAGAATGAGCCAGAAAACCTTTGACTGAGGAAGCCAAAAATATACAGGATAGAAAGTAATACAGGAGATAGAAATCTATTAAAATATTTATGTAAACAAATGAAAGCTATAAAACTTGTGGCAACAGAAGTAAAAAGTAGGGGAAATAATTAGCATTTACGGAATACTATTACATGTCAGGCATTGGATTAGGTGGTTCACTTAATAAAAGTAATTTATTAGTTCACTGACAAAAACAAGAAACTAAGGTCACCATGAATAATTATTGTTTATGATGCATAAGCTTTGAGGATGCAAAGAAGTCTTGGCATTTGTGAAGTCAGTAGGACTTGAGCATGGGCCTGTTAGTCCATATTTTCAATGTTTCTCATGCATGGTCAGGCTTGAAAATCACTGATCTGGTGTGCATCCTTTGATGAGGGATGTTTGCATTCAACTGGTGAAAGCAATGCACTGCTATAACTGCAGAAGACAGCAGAGGGCTATGGAGATGCGGGAAGACTCCCATGTAACTGAGCCAGAAAGCTGGGTGGGTGGGATTTAGACAAATAGAAAGGAGAGCGGAAGGAAAGCAGTTGTGAGGTTGGGGCAGTCCTGGCTTCCCAGGCAGTCAAGGTTAGTTGGTTTGGCTGAAAAAGAGGGAATAGATAACGTGGATTTTAGTTAGAATAAGACTAGAAAGGAAGGTGATGTCATAATTGACCAGTCTTAGCCACTGGTCAGGGTGGTATCTGAATTGGCAAAGTGCAGCTGGAGAGTGAAAACATTCGCAAGAGAATTGTTGTAAGCACAAATGGAAATATATGAAAAGCTCCATCCAGGTTTATATCTGATATGGTTTGGCTGTGTTCCCACCCAAATCTCACCTTGAATTGTAATAATCCCCCTGTGTCAAGGGCGGGGCAAGGTGGAGATGACTGAATCATGGGGGGCAGTTTTCCCCATACTATTCTTGTGCTAGTGAATGAGTCTCATGAGATCTGATGGTTTTATAAAGGGGAGTTCCCCTGCACAAGCTCTTGTGCCTCCCACCATGTAAAATGTGCCTTTGCTTCTCCTTTGCCTTCCACCATGATTGTGAGGCCTCCCCAGCCATGTGGAACTGTGAGTTCATTAAACCTCTTTCCTTTATAAATTACCCAGTCTTGAGTGTGTCTTTATTAGCAGTATGAGACTAGACTAATACAATATTTAAGACTCCATAAAAAATAAGAGCAGGTATGTCAGGCAGGGAATAGTGATGAATTCTAACAGCAGCTGGGCAGTACATGGAAATACTTAGGTATGCATGTGTTTAGGGGGCAGGAAATGGAAGTAACCAGAACCAAGCAGATCAACAGGGTTCCAGATAAGGGGGTCCCAGATAAGGGTGTTAGGGTTCCAAATTCCGTGCCTCTCACACAGCACCCAGGAACTAGAGTATGCATGGGGTAGCAAGTCAGAGGCCCTTGCCAACTAAATGAAAAGGCACAGTGAGGCCCCAGTGGAAAGCTGAAGTCCATAAGATCAATAGGGTTCACATGGAGAAGCCCATCCCAGGACCCCAGGTTCTGGGCCACTCTGACATGGAAGTGATGCAGGGCAGCAAGCCCCTAAATTGGGGCTTTCCCAGGGAGGATTCTTGGGTCACCCAGGAAAGTATTCGAGGGCCAGCCAATGGTGTTAAATAGCAACATTTATTGATGTGGCAGTGTACAACAGCAGCAGACATACTGCTCCTTGCCCAGCAGGGCTACCTCATAGGTAGTGTGCTCAGAGTAGCAGCTCAGAGGAGCTTTTGCAGCCACATTTATACTTTAATTCTATGAAAATTAAGGAGTAGTTTATGCAGAAATTTCTAGGAGTATTTAAGCAGAAATTTCTAAGATAAAGGCAGTAACTTCCGGGTTGTTGTGTTGTTGCCGTGGAAAGGGGCGGTAACTTCCAGGTGTTGCCATGGTGATGGTAAACTGACATAGCACACTGGTGGGCATATCTTGGGGAGGTGCTTCTTCCCCAGAACTGTTTTAGCTAGTCCTCAGTTTGGTCCAGTGTCCCAGTCCCACCTCCTACCTCACCAACAAAGCAGAGAGGAGCCCAGGATGCAGTGTGTGTGTGTGTGTGTGTGTGTGTGTGTGTGCGTACATGTGACAGAAAGAGGAGGAAGCCGGAGGAGAGAAGACATCAAGGGAGAGCAAAAGAAAGAGGGCTCCGGAAGTGGCAGATGGGGCACCTTGGGGTGCTCTGGAAACTGAGGGAGGTCCGCTATCCCAGGAAGGAGCCCCAAGGAAGTGTGCAACCCCCAGGTTCTGGTCACAAGTATCAACCACGTGTGCAGACCTGAGATATTACATGTGAACTCACTTTTCACAAACAAGTGCTGAGGTTGTGAAAAGTGGGTTCATAGGGAATCTCTTAGATCCTTCCCTACTGTGAAATGCTGTCCACGACTAGCGCACTGGGGCAGGCTGTGTGGAATTACAGGGAGAGTGCTTTAAAAGGGAAGCGGCCAGTGAACACTGTTTTCAGAATTTTTAAGGTAAAAGGAACTTATGTAATGCCTTCAAGGACTAGCAGGTCAAAGAAAGGTGATTGAGTAACTACAGGTATAGTGTGCTGGACTATGTTCCAGTGGGAGAATACATCATGCTAAATTCATGGGCACAGTGGAATAAAATCAGCCAAAGAATCCTATAAGGGATGTTTTTTTCCGTAGTGATTCTCTGTGAAACCTTCTGGTTTTACTAAATGAATCCACCAAATCCTCCAAACTATGAGAGCTAGTACCACATAGTGCCAGGGAAACTAAGGAAGTCCTTTTGGGAGAGTAGGAATATACATCTAAATACCTTGGCATTTTGGTCAATTATTGTGATTTCCTGGGGAATAGTCACAAGATGATATTCTCATATCCACATATTCTATAAACCTTGTGCCTTACAAAATATGCCACTCACCACTGAAGAGTCCAGCAAGCAGTTGTTTCTATACATGAAATATGCTTAAGACTTCACATCCCTGGAGCTTAAGATGAAAGGAGAAGAGATACATGACAAGCCACAATGTTGTAGTTATATAGGATGAATAAGTCTGGAGATCTAATGTACACCCCCTGGACTATGGTTAATACTTTTGTACACTAATAACTTGCTAAGAGAGTAGATATTAGGTACTCTTACCACAAAGAAACAGAAAGGTAACTACAGTGTATGAGATGATGAGTGTGTTAATTTGCTTAATGTAGAAATCGCTTTGCCATGTGTGTCTATCAAGATAAGTATATCAAAACATTATGTTTTAGTTGTACACCTTAAACATATACAACAAAAAGAGGAAATACAGTTTGACTGAAGAGCAGAAGCCCAGAACTATTGTGGTGTGTTTGCATTGACAAAACCAGCAATTTCTTTATTACAGTGATCTACTTTGCTATAAAATTGCTCTGGGCAAACCTAAAGTTCATTAAAAGAAAATAGTTTGGAAAAATCTCTCATCAGATAATCATTCAGATCATTTAGTGGGCTTGTGCTTTTAACAAGGAACAGAAGATTTCTCCCAAGAAAGATTTTCTCAGAAAAAGAAGATTGCTTTTTCATGGATGATGATGTTATTAAGAAAATGTTTAGTTTTCAAGAATGAAAACCTTGGAGTTAACAACCACCCTTTGAAGTCTAGCTCGGAAAATCTGTCTGGATTTTGATTCAACATTTGGCAAAAATATCTTACATACAGATCTAACCAGACATTGCCAGACATAGCTCAATATTGTGTGATTACAGTTGCTGAACTCACTTTCTCCTTTAGGTCATACCGACTTGAAGGGTAGTTTCCTTCCAAAAGGCAATAATGGGCTCTCGACAGACTTCATAAAAGAAAGACAACAAAAGTCTTAATTTGGTCAAACTCTTTCTCCATCCAGTTTTCTTCCCTTGCTGGCAAGGAGTTGTGAACCTTTGGAGGAGAAGAAGCGTTCTGGTTTTTGGAATTTTCCACCTTTTTGCACTGGTTTTTCCTCATCTTCATGAATATATTTACCTTTGGTCTTTGATGCTGGTGACCTTTTGATGGGGTTTTTGTGTGGACATCCTTTTTGTTGATGTTGATGCAATTCCTTTTTGTTGGTTAGTTTTCCTTCTGACAGTTAGGTCCCTCTGCTACAGGTCTGCTGGAGTTTGCTGGAGGACCACTCCAGACCCTGTTTTCCTGGGTATGACCAGCAGAGGCTGCAGAACAACAAAGATTGCTGTCTGTTTCTTCTTCTGGGAGCTTCATCCCAGACAGGCACCCACCAGATACCAGCCAGACCTCACCTGTATGAGTTGTCTGTCAACCCTTGTTGGGAGGTGACTCCCAGTCAGGAGGCACAAGGGCCAGGGACCCACTTGAGGAGGCAGTCTGTCCGTTAGCAGAGGTAGGTTTCAGAAAGTGGGTAATAACAAACTCCTCTGAGCTAAAGGAGCATGCTCTAACCCAATACAAGGAAGTTAAGAACCTTGAAAAAAGGTTAGAGGAATTGCTCAATAGAATAACCAGTTTAGAGAAGAACATAAATAACCTGATGGAACTGAAAAACGCAACACAAGAACTTCATGAAGCATACACAAGTATCAAGAGCTAAACTGATCAAATAGAATAAAGGGGTGGGCGGAGCAAGATGGACGAATAGGAACAGCTCCAGTCTCCAACTCCCAGCGCGAGCGACACAGAAGACCGGTGATTTCTGCATTTTCAACTGAGATACTGGGTTCATCTCACTGGGGAGTGCCGGACGATTGGTGCTGGTCAGCTGCTGCAACCCGACCAGCAAGAGCTGAAGCAGGGCGGGGCATCGCCTCACCTGGGAAGCACAAGGGGGAAGGGAATCCCTTTTCCTAGCCAGGGGAACTGAGACACACAACACCTGGAAAATCGGGTAACTCCCACCCCAATACTGCGCTTTAAGCAAACAGGCACACCAGGAGATCATATCCCACACCTGGCTGGGAGGGTCCCACGCCCACGGAGCCTCCCTCATTGCTAGCACAGCAGTCTGTGATCTACCCGCAAGGCAGTAGCAAGGCTGGGGGAGGGGCGCCCGCCATTGCTGAGGCTTAAGTAGGTAAACAAAGCTGCTGGGAAGCTCGAACTGGGTGGAGCTCACAGCAGCTCAAGGAAACCTGCCTGTCTCTGTAGACTCCACCTCTGGGGACAGGGCACAGCTACACAACAACAACAACAACAAAAAAGCAGCAGAAACCTCTGCAGACGCAAACGACTCTGTCTGACAGCTTTGAAGAGAGCAGTGGATCTCCCAACACGGAGGTTGAGATCTGAGAAGGGACAGACTGCCTGCTCAAGTGGGTCCCTGACCCCTGAGTAGCCTAACTGGGAGACATCCCCCACTAGGGGCAGTCTGACACCCCACACCTCACAGGGTGGAGTACACCCCTGAGAGGAAGCTTCCAAAGCAAGAATCAGACAGGTACACTCACTGTTCAGAAATATTCCATCTTCTGCAGCCTCTGCTGCTGACACCCAGGCAAACAGGGTCTGGAGTGGACCTCAAGCAATCTCCAACAGACCTACAGCTGAGGGTCCTGACTGTTAGAAGGAAAACTATCAAACAGGAAGGACACCTACACCAAAACCCCATCAGTACATCACCATCATCAAAGACCAGAGGCAGATAAAACCACAAAGATGGGGAAAAAGCAGGGCAGAAAAGCTGGAAATTCAAAAAATAAGAGCACATCTCCCCCGGCAAAGGAGCGCAGCTCATCGCCAGCAACGGATCAAAGCTGGACGGAGAATGACTTTGACGAGATGAGAGAAGAAGGCTTCAGTCCATCACATTTCTCAGAGCTAAAGGAGAAATTACGTACCCAGCACAAAGAAACTAAAAATCTTGAAAAAAAAGTGGAAGAATTGATGGCTAGAGTAATTAATGCAGAGAAGGTCCTAAACGAAATGAAAGAGATGAAAACCATGACACGAGAAATACGTGACAAATGCACAAGCTTCAGTAACCGACTCGATCAACTGGAAGAAAGAGTATCAGTGATTGAGGATCAAATGAATGAAATGAAGCGAGAAGAGAAACCAAAAGAAAAAAGAAGAAAAAGAAATGAACAAAGCCTGCAAGAAGTATGGGATTATGTAAAAAGACCAAATCTACGTCTGATTGGGGTGCCTGAAAGTGAGGGGGAAAATGGAACCAAGTTGGAAAACACTCTTCAGGATATCATCCAGGAGAACTTCCCCAACCTAGTAGGTCAGGCCAACATTCAAATCCAGGAAATACAGAGAATGCCACAAAGATACTCCTCGAGAAGAGCAACTCCAAGACACATAATTGCCAGATTCACCAAAGTTGAAATGAAGGAAAAAATGTTAAGGGCAGCCAGAGAGAAAGGTCGGGTTACCCACAAAGGGAAGCCCATCAGACTAACAGCAGATCTCTCGGCAGAAACTCTCCAAGCCAGAAGAGAGTGGGGGCCAATATTCAACATTCTTAAAGAAAAGAATTTTCAACCCAGAATTTCATATCCAGCCAAACTAAGTTTCATCAGTGAAGGAGAAATAAAATCCTTTACAGATAAGCAAATGCTTAGAGATTTTGTCACCACTAGGCCTGCCTTACAAGAGACCCTGAAGGAAGCACTAAACATGGAAAGGAACAACCAGTACCAGCCATTGCAAAAACATGCCAAAATGTAAAGACCATCGAGGCTAGGAAGAAACTACATCAACTAACAAGCAAAATAACCAGTTAATATCATAATGGCAGGATCAAGTTCTCACATAACAATATTAACCTTAAATGTAAATGGACTAAATGGTCCAATTAAAAGACACAGACTGGCAAACTGGATAAAGAGTCAAGACCCATCAGTCTGCTGTATTCAGGAGACCCATCTCACACGCAGAGACATACATAGGCTCAAAATAAAGGGATGGAGGAAGATCTACCAAGCAAATGGAGAACAAAAAAAAGCAGGGGTTGCAATACTAGTCTCTGATAAAACAGACTTTAAACCATCAAAGATCAAAAGAGACAAAGAAGGCCATTACACAATGGGAAAGGGATCAATTCAACAGGAAGAGCTAACTATCCTAAATATATATGCACCCAATACAGGAGCACCCAGATTCATAAAGCAAGTCCTTAGAGACTTACAAAGAGACTTAGACTCCCATACAATAATAATGGGAGACTTCAACACTCCACTGTCAACATTAGACAGATCAACGAGACAGAAAGTTAACAAGGATATCCAGGAATTGAACTCATCTCTGCAGCAAGCAGACCTAATAGACATCTACAGAACTCTCCACCCCAAATCAACAGAATATACATTCTTCTCAGCACCACATCGTACTTACTCCAAAATTGACCACATAATTGGAAGTAAAGCACTCCTCAGCAAATGTACAAGAACAGAAATTATAACAAACTGTCTCTCAGACCACAGTGCAATCAAACTAGAACTCAGGACTAAGAAACTCAATCAAAACCGCTCAACTACATGGAAACTGAACAACCTGCTCCTGAATGACTACTGGGTAAATAAGGAAATGAAGGCAGAAATAAAGATGTTCTTTGAAACCAATGAGAACAAAGATACAACATACCAGAATCTCTGGGACACATTTAAAGCAGTGTGTAGAGGGAAATTTATAGCACTAAATGCCCACAAGAGAAAGCAGGAAAGATCTAAAATTGACACTCTAACATCGCAATTAAAAGAACTAGAGAAGCAAGAGCAAACACATTCGAAAGCTAGCAGAAGGCAAGAAATAACTAAAATCAGAGCAGAACTGAAGGAGATAGAGACACAAAAAACCCTCCAAAAAATCAATGAATCCAGGACTTGGTTTTTTGAAAAGATCAACAAAATTGACAGACCACTAGCAAGACTAATAAAGAAGAAAAGAGAGAAGAATCAAATCGACGCAATTAAAAATGATAAAGGGGATATCACCACCGACCCCACAGAAATACAAACTACCATCAGAGAATACTATAAACACCTCTATGCAAATAAACTGGAAAATCTAGAAGAAATGGATAATTTCCTGGACACTTACACTCTTCCAAGACTAAACCAGGAAGAAGTTGAATCCCTGAATAGACCAATAGTAGGCTCTGAAATTGAGGCAATAATTAATAGCCTACCAACCAAAAAAAGTCCAGGACCAGATGGATTCACAGCTGAATTCTACCAGAGGTACAAGGAGGAGTTGGTACCATTCCTTCTGAAACTATTCCAATCAATAGAAAAAGAGGGAATCCTCCCTAACTCATTTTATGAGGCCAACATCATCCTGATACCAAAGCCTGGCAGAGACACAACAAAAAAAGAGAATTTTAGACCAATATCCCTGATGAACATCGATGCAAAAATCCTCAATAAAATACTGGCAAACCGGATTCAGCAGCACATCAAAAAGCTTATCCACCATGATCAAGTGGGCTTCATCCCTGGGATGCAAGGCTGGTTCAACATTCGCAAATCAATAAACATAATCCAGCATATAAACAGAACCAAAGACAAGAACCACATGATTATCTCAATAGATGCAGAAAAGGCTTTTGACAAAATTCAACAGCCCTTCATGCTAAAAACGCTCAATAAATTCGGTATTGATGGAACATACCTCAAAATAATAAGAGCTATTTATGACAAACCCACAGCCAATATCATACTGAATGGGCGAAAACTGAAAAAATTCCCTTTGAAAACTGGCACAAGACAGGGATGCCCTCTCTCACCACTCCTATTCAACATAGTGTTGGAAGTTCTGGCTAGGGCAATTAGGCAAGAGAAAGAAATCAAGGGTATTCAGTTAGGAAAAGAAGAAGTCAAATTGTCCCTCTTTGCAGATGACATGACTGTATATTTAGAAAACCCCATTGTCTCAGCCCAAAATCTCCTTAAGCTGATAAGCAACTTCAGCAAAGTCTCAGGATACAAAATTAATGTGCAAAATTCACAAGCATTCGTATACACCAGTAACAGACAAACAGAGAGCCAAATCATGAATGAACTTCCATTCACAATTGCTTCAAAGAGAATAAAATACCTAGGAATCCAACTTACAAGGGATGTAAAGGACCTCTTCAAGGAGAACTACAAACCACTGCTCAGTGAAATAAAAGAGGACACAAACAAATGGAAGAACATACCATGCTCATGGATAGGAAGAATCAATATCGTGAAAATGGCCATACTGCCCAAGGTAATTTAAAGATTCAGTGCCATCCCCATCAAGCTACCAATGAGTTTCTTAACAGAATTGGAAAAAACTGCTTTAAAGTTCATATGGAACCAAAAAAGAGCCCGCATCTCCAAGACAATCCTAAGTCAAAAGAACAAAGCTGGAGGCATCACGCTACCTGACTTCAAACTATACTACAAGGCTACAGTAACCAAAACAGCATGGTACTGGTACCAAAACAGAGATATAGACCAATGGAACAGAACAGAGTCCTCAGAAATAATACCACACATCTACAGCCATCTGATCTTTGACAAACCTGAGAGAAACAAGAAATGGGGAAAGGATTCCCTATTTAATAAATGGTGCTGGGAAAATTGGCTAGCCATAAGTAGAAAGCTGAAACTGGATCCTTTCCTTACTCCTTATACGAAAATTAATTCAAGATGGATTAGAGACTTAAATGTTAGACCTAATACCATAAAAATCCTAGAGGAAAACCTAGGTAGTACCATTCAGGACATAGGCATGGGCAAAGACTTCATGTCTAAAACACCAAAAGCAACGGCAGCAAAAGCCAAAATTGACAAATGGGATCTAATTAAACTAAAGAGCTTCTGCACAGCAAAATAAACTACCATCAGAATGAACAGGCAACCTACAGAATGAGAGAAAATTTTTGCAATCTACTCATCTGACAAAGGGCTAATATCCAGAACCTGCAAAGAACTCAAACAAATTTACAAGAAAAAAACAAACAACCCCATCAAAAAGTGGGCAAAGAATATGAACAGACATTTCTCAAAAGAAGATATTCATACAGCCAACAGACATATGAAAAAATGCTCATCATCACTGGCCATCAGAGAAATGCAAATCAAAACCACAATGAGATACCATCTCACACCAGTGAGAATGGCGATCATTAAAAAGTCAGGAAACAACAAGTGCTGGAGAGGATGTGGAGAAATAGGAACACTTTTACACTGTTGGTGGGATTGTAAACTAGTTCAACCATTATGGAAAACAGTATGGCGATTCCTCAAGGATCTAGAACTAGATGTACCATATGACCCAGCCATCCCATTACTGGGTATATACCCAAAGGATTATAAATTATGCTGCTATAAAGACACATGCACACGTATGTTTATTGCGGCACTATTCACAATAGCAAAGGCTTGGAATCAACCCAAATGTCCATCAGTGACAGACTGGATTAAGAAAATGTGGCACATATACACCATGGAATACTATGCAGCCATAAAAAAGGATGAGTTTGTGTCCTTTGTAGGGACATGGATGCAGCTGGAAACCATCATTCTTAGCAAACTATCACAAGAACTGAAAACCAAACACCGCATGTTCTCACTCATAGGTGGGAACTGAACAATGAGATCACTTGGACTCAGGAAGGGGAACATCACACACCGGGGCCTATCATGGGGAGGGGGGAGGGGGGAGGGATTGCATTGGGAGTTATACCTGATGTAAATGACGAGTTGATGGGTGCAGCACACCAACATGGCACAAGTATACATATGTAAGAAACCTGCACGTTATGCACATGTACCCTACAACTTAAAGTATAATAATAATAAATAAATTTAAAAATAAATAAATAAAAAATAAAAACGTTCTTAATCAATAAAAAAAAAAACAAATAGGATAAAGGATATCAGAGATTGAAGATCAACTTAATGAAATAAAGTGTGAAGACAAGATTAGAGAAAAAAGAATAAAAAGGAACAAAGCCTCCAAGAAATGTGGGACTATGTGAAAAGATGAAACCTACATTTGATTGGTGTACCTGAAAGTCACAGGGAGAATGGAACCAAGTTGGAAATCACTCTTCAGGATATTTTCCAGGAGAACTTCCACAACCTAGCAAGACAGGACTGCATTCAAATTCAGGAAATACAGAGAACACCACAAAAATACTCCTTGAAAAGAGCAACCCCAAGACACATAATCATCAGATTCGCCAAGGTTGAAATGGAAAAAATGTTAAGGGCAGCCAGTGAGAAAGGTCAGATTACCCACAAGGGGAAGCCCATCGGACAAACAGTGAATCTCTCTGCAGAAACCCTACAAGCCAGAAGAGAGTGGGGGCCAATATTTAACATTCTTAAAATAATTTTCAACCCAGAATTTCATATCCAGCCAAACTAAGTTTCGTAAGTGAAGGAGAAATAAAATCCTTTACAGACAAGCAAATGCTGAGAGATTTTGTCGTCACCAGACCTGCCTTTCAAGAGCTCCTGAAGGAAACACTAAATATGGAAAGGAAAAACTGGTACCAGCCACTGCAAAAACCTATCAAATTGTAAAGACCATAAACACTTTGAAGAAACTGCATCAACTCATGGGCAAAATAACCAGCTAGCATCCTAATGACAGGATCAAATTCACAGATAACAATATTAACCTTAAATGTAAATGGGCGACATGCCCCTGTTAAAAGACACAGACTGGTAAACTGGATGACGAGTCAAGACTCATCAGACACAACAAAAAAAGAAAATTTCAGGAGACCCATCTAACGTGCGAAGACACAGTTAGGCTCAAAATAAAGGGATGGAGGAATATATACCAAGCAAATGGAAAGCAAAAAAAGAGCAGAGGTTGCAGTTCTAGTCTCTGATCAAACAGACTTTAACAGAGATCCAAAAAAGACAAAGAAGGGCATTACATAATAGTAAAGTGATCAATGCAACAAGAAGAGATAATTGTCCTAAATATATATGCGCCCAATACAGGAGTACCCAGATTCATAAAGCAAATTCCTAGAGACCTACAAAGAGACTCAGACAACCACACAATAATAGTTGGATACTTTAACACACACTGTCAATAGTAGATCAATAAGACAGAATATTAACAAGGATATTCAGGACTTGAACTCAGCTCTGATCCAAGTGGACCTAATAGACATCTACAGAACTCTCCACCCCTAATCAACAGAATATACATTCTTCTCAGCACCACGTAGCACTTACTCTAAAATTGACCACATAATTGGAAGTAAAACACTCCTCAGCCAATGGGAAAGAATGGAAATCATAACAAACAGTCTCTCAGACCACAGTGCAAGCAAATTAAAAGTCAGGATTAAGAAACTCACTCAAAACCCCACAACTACATGAAAAATGAAAAATCTGCTCCTGAATGACTACTGAGTAAAGAATGAAATTAAGGCAGAAATAAAAGTTATTTGAAACCAATGGGAACAAAGACACAATGTACGAGAATCTCTGGGACACAGCTAAAGCTGTGTTTAGAGAGAAACTTATAGCACTACATGCCCACAGGAAAAAGTGGGAAAGATCTAAAATTGGCAACCTAATATCACAATTAAAAGAACTAGAGAAGCAAGAGCAAATAAATTCAAAAGCTAGCTGACGACAACAAATAACTAAAATCAGAGCAGAACTGAAGGAGATAGAGACATAAAAAACCCTTCAAAAATGAATGAATCCAGGAGATGGTTTTTTGAAAAGATCAACAGAACAAATAAACCACTAGCCTGCCTAATAAAGAAGAAAAGAGAGAAGAATCAAATCGACACAATTAAAAGTGATAAAGGGGATATCACCACTGATCCCACAGAAATACAAACTACCATCAGAGAATATTATAAACACCTCTATGCAAATAAACTAGAAAATCTAGAAGAAATGGATAAATTCCTAGACACATACTCCCTCCCAAGACTAAACCAGGAAGAAATCAAATCCCTGAGTAGACCAATAATAAGTTCTGAAATTGAAGCAGTAATTAATAGCCTACTAACCGAATAAAACCCAGGACCAGATGGATTCACAGCAGATTCTACCAGAGGTATAAAGAGGAGCTGGTACTATTCCTTCTGAAACTATTCCAAACAATAGAAAAGAGGTAATCCTCCCTAACTCATTTTCTGAGGCCAACATCATCCTGATACCAAAACCTGGCAGAGACACAACAAAAAAAGAAAATTTCAGGCCAGTATTCCTCATGAACATTGATGCAAAAATCCTCAATAAAATACTGGCAAACCAAATCCACTAGAACATCAAAAGCTTATCCACCATCAATTCGACTTCATTCCTGGGATGCAAGGCTGGCTCAACATACACAAATCCATAAACATATTCCATCACATAAACAAAACCAATGACAAAAACCAAATGATTATCTCAATAGATGCAGAAAAGGCTTTTGATAAAATTCAACACCCTTTCATGCTAAAAGCTCTCAATGAACTATGTATTGATGGAACGTCTCCCAAAATAATAAGAGCTATTTATGACAAACCCACAGCCAATATCATACCAAAAGGGCAAAAACTGGAAGCGTTCCCTTTGAAAACCACAACAAGACAAGGATGCCCTCTCTCACCACTCTTGTTCAACATAATATTTGAAGTTCTGGCCAAGGCAATCAGGCAAGAGAAGGAAATCAAAGGTATTCAAATAGGAAGAGAGGAAGTCAAATTGCCTTGGTTTGCAGATAACATGATTGTATATTTAGAAAACCCCATCATCTCAGTCCCAAATCTCCTAAAGCTGATAAGCAACTTCAACAAAGTCTCAGGATACAAAATCAATGTGTAAAAATCACAAGCATTCCTATACACCAAAAATAGAAAAAAAGAGAGCCAAATCATGAGTGAACTCCATTCACAATTTCTACAAAGAGAATAAAATACCTAGGAATACAACTTACAAGGGATGTGAAGGACCTCTTCAAGGAGAACTACAAACCACTGCTCAAGGAAATAAAAGAGGACACAGACAAATGGAAAAACATTCCATGCTTATGGATAGGAAGAATCAATATCATGAAAATGGCCATACTGCACAGCAATTTATAGACTCAATGCTATCCCCATCAAGCCACCATTGACTTTCTTCACAGAATTAGAAAAAATTAATTTAAATTTCATATGGAACCATTAAAAAAAAGCCTGTATATAAGACAATCCTAAGCAAAAAGAACAAAGCTGGAGGCATCATACTACTTGATTTCAAACTATACTGCAAGGCTACAGTAACCGAAACAGAAAGTTACTGGTACAAAAACAGATATGTAGACCAATGGAACAAAACAGAGGCCTCAGAAATAATGCCACACATCTAAAATCACTTGATCTTTGACAAGCCTGACAAAAACTCTCAATGTGGAAAGGATTCCTTATTTAATAAATGGTATTGGGAAAACTGGCTAGCTATACGCAGAAAACTGAAACTGGGTCCCTTCCTTATACCTTATACAAAAATTAACTTAAGATGGATTAAAGACTTAAATGTAAGACCTAAAACCATAAAAACCCTAGAAGAAAACCTAGGCAATACCATTCAGGACATAGGCATGGGCAAAGACTTCATGGCTAAAACACCAAAAGCAATGACAACAAAAGCCAAAATTGACAAATGGGATCTAATTAAACTAAAGAGCTTCTGCACAGCAAAAGAAACTATCATCAGAGTGAACAGGCAACTTGCAGAGTGGGAGAAAATTTTTGCAATCTATCCATCTGACAAAGAGCTAACATACAGAATCTACAAGGAACTTAAACAAGTCTACTAGAAAGAAACAAACAGCCTCATCAAAAAGTGGGCAAAGTATATGAACAGACATTTTCAAGTTTATGTGACCAACAAACATGAAAAAAGGTTCATCATCACTGATCATTAGAGAAATGCAAATCAAAACCACAATGAGATACCATCTCATGCCAGTTAGAATGATGATCATTAAAAAGTCAGGAAACAACAGATGCTGGAGAGGATGTGGAAAATTAGGAACGCTTTTACACTGTTGGTGGGAATGTAAATTAGTTGAATCATTGTAGAAGACAGGGTGGTGATTCCTCAAGAAATACCATTTGACCCAGCAATCCAATTACTGGGTATATACCCAAAGGATTATAAGTCATTCTGTTATAAAGACACACGCAAATGTATGTTTATTGCAGCACTCTTTATAATAGCAAAGACTTGGAACCAACCCAAATCCCCATCAGTGATAGACTGGATAAAGAAAGTGTGGCACATATACACCATGGAATACTATGCAGCCATAAAAAAGGATGAGTTTATGTCCTTTGCAGGGGCATGGATGAAGCTGGAAACCATTATTCTCAGCAAACTAACACAGGAACAGAAAACCAAACACCACATGTTCTCACTCATAAGTGGGAGTTGGACAATGAGAACATGTGGACACAGGGAGGGAAACATCACACACTGGGGCCAGGGGGAGGGGGGCTAGGGAAAGGATGGTATTAGAAGAAATACCTAGTGTACATGACGGGTTGATGGGTGCAGCAACCACCATGGCAAGTTTATACCTATGTAACAAACCTGCACGTTCTGTGCATGTATCCCAGAACTTAAAGTATAATAAAAATAAATAAATAATTCCAATGTTAAAGAAAAAAGTCTTAATTTGGGATAGGAAAATGTCCTGATTTTACCTGCAAATCATTTTTTAATCAATCATAGCTAACATTTGTATTGAGCTCATTTGTTTACAAATCATTTCAATATCAATCATATCATCGCTATATAGCCATTCTGAGACGTAGTTCTCAGTTTTAGGTTTCTAGGTGAGGAAAACAGGACTAACTTAAGGTTATTCAATTAGTAAGTGGTTTAGAGCATAGGTCTGCTGCTGTCAGAGCACCATGCATTTTCTACTTTACTTCAGTCATTTATTCATTTTCCATAAACATTCATTGGGCACATAAAAGGAATACAAGAGACATGTCTTGCTCAAAACTTTATCAGATCTTTCTGTACAACTAGTTTGAATTTTCTTAGTCAAAATCCTCCATAAGTGACCCAAAATATCTCTAAGAAACTAAACGATAACCTGTAAATATGGCATTATAGTTCCAGGGCTGGTTTTTCTAAGAAAAATAATGGAAATAAATACAATAAGTCAGTGCTATGTAATACAGTCTAGATTCATAAGATGAGTTGGAGTGAGAAATGGAATCAAAGGAATCCTAGGGACTGAGACATTTGAGTAGGGGAAAACATGAAGAGAAGAGCAGGAAATGTGTAAGGGATCTGAGGATTTGCAGGTTCAAAATGGGTTTTTCTACCTGGATTCTAGGTCTGGTAAAAATAAATAAAAGTGACTACTTTCTGTGAGTTTGGCACCTAATTTGAAATTTTAAGTGGAGGCAGAAAAATTCAGGGCATGTGGTTGATAGAGACATGCAGTTGACTCTCCAGAGTTGAATTAAATATTGAACCCAGGGACTAGTTGGTTGAACCTTTGGAATTTCTCCATGGTCTTTAGACTCACAGAAGTCAATATATTGGGGCATGGAGCTTTTCTTGTTTGCGATTTTTACATGTTTAAAAATTTAAACACAGGCTAACGTTCTAGAACTGTTTGTCCTCAGAATTTAAGTGTGCATTTTCCGATACTAAAATGAATCCAAGAAGAACCACTCCGTTACATTCTATTTTTTAACTTATTTGACAAGTATCTTTTGAGCACATGCAAGGCACTTTGCAGCTTCTATGGAAAAATAATGATTAATATTACCTTAGTTGTTAAGTGTTGCTTGTTAACCCTGAAAATATAAATGTGAAGTACATGTGTAACACAAGACTCTTAACTGAAATTACTTGAGGTTTAGATTTCTATACCTAATCTTGGATGTATTCCTTAGGGTAAAATAAGCATATTTAATATTCATACTACAGTGTTAAATATTTCAGTTTAAGTACTTTTCTCCCAATTCTGTTAATTCAGCACAATGCTCATCTCTGAGGATATGCAGACAGGTAAAATTTCCTCTTGTTAATAAGTTCATTAAGACCCAGAGCCATGGTTGTTAACACCAACTATACTACAGTGGTTTCTGTGGCACCTTTGAAATACAAGGACTTCCCACTTTAACCCTTAGTGTTGGTTTGGCACAGGGCTCGGTATCTATTACTTTTATGCCCTGTGGAGGATTCTGATACCCAGCCAATGAAAAAAATCACTAGGCTTATGAACATTCTTTGCTTATCACCTCTTCCTTTATTTTTCTGAAGGTCATTTATATGCAATTTCTCATAAAACTAAATATGCACCTTCCCTGTAACCCAGCAGTTTTACTCCTAGGTAGTCACTCAAAACAAGTAAAGACATATGCCCACAAAAGGACTTGTGCAAGAGTGTTTATGACACTTTATTCATAATAGCTCTTGTGTTCAACAACAGGAAAGTGATGGTGGGGACCCTCTGATACACTCATATAATGGAATACCACTCTTTAATTAAAAGGACTGAATTATCGATGCATGCAACAAGACTAAATCTCCAGAACATTGTGCTAAATAAAAGAAACCCCACACAACATAACGGTATTTTAGTACTTAATACTGTATGATAGTATTTATGTTACATTCTAGAGCAGACGCAACTAATTTATGATGGAAATAATCACAATAGTCATTGTGTTCAGTGAGGACAAAGTTAGGGAGAAGGCCAGTGAGTGTTGGTTGTTGGGAAGGCAAGAGGGAACTTTCTAATGTAATAGTCATAGTCTATTTATTAATAGGTGTTTGGTCATTCTATTAGTCTGTTTTCATGCTGCTGATAAAGGCATACCTCACAATGGGTAGGTAATTTATAAGGAAAAAGAGGTTTAATTGACTCACAGTTCCACGTGGCTAGGGAGGCCTCACGATCATGGCAGAAGGTGAAAGGCACGTCTTACATGGCAACAGCAAGAGAGAATGAGAACTCAGAAAAAGGGGGTTTCCCCTTATAAAAACATCAGCTCTCATGAGACTTATTCACTACCATGAGAACAGTATGGGGGAAACCGCCTCCGTGATTCAATTATCTCCCACCAGGTCCCTCCCACCACACATGGGAATTATGGGAGCTACAATTCAAGATGAAATTTGGGTGGGGACACAGCCAAACCATATCAGTCATACTGGTGCATACATTTATCAAAACTCATAGAATACTACACTTAAGATCTGTGTATTGGATTTTTTTGTAATATTAGTTCAAAAGAAACAAGTTTAAACAAATCTTAAAACACCTGATGATACGCACATTGAAGTATTTAGCAGGAAAATGTACCAAAGCAACAAGCAACTTACTTTGAATAAACGAAGTGTACTGATGAATAGAGAGCAAGATGGATGGATAAGTAGATAGCAATGTGATAAAGCAAACAGAATAAAGTGTAAAAGTAGGATCTAGATGGTAGATAGTGCAGAGTTTACGATAACATTTTTTCAACATTTTTGTATATTTGGAAGTTTACACAATAGAATGTTAGGAAAAACATTAGAAGTGTGCATATAATGTTCAAAGTGAATACTTTATCTATGATAACTCATTGATTTTGCATAAATCTTGTGATGGCTAGAGACTAGCTGTACACCAAACCAAGTCCTCTTCTTGCTGATTATACAGCTATTTTCTAAATAGTCATATGCTTAAATGTGGTCAGGTGACTGACTCTGACCAACGGAATGGGAGTGGAAGGGATGTGCAACATTATCAGGCCTGGCCCATAAAAATCTTTCTCATCTGAGATTGGATGGAAACATAGCCTTGGATACCTTTCTTTGAAGATAGTGGAACCATACACAGTGAATCTCTTACTCACTGAAGGGATGATGCTTGCCAATCAGAAGTACCAGTTTTTGGACTTCTTGTAAAGTAGAAATAGACTTCTAGTTAAATCACAGAAGTCTGTGTTTTATTTATTATAGTAGCCTGTGCACAACTCTACATGCCAGGTCCTATTAGTGTCCTTATTTAACATATGAGGACACAATCCAGGAGTCAGGCAGCAGCTCAGCAGCAGCCTTGCCATCCAAACCCAGGTAGTCCGGCTGCAAAGTCCAGGCTCCCAAGGTTTACACTATCTTGCCTCTTTCTTCCTTGCAGGCAGAGATACAAGATCATTGTTTCTCTTTTAAGCAGGTAATATAACCCTGTGACAGTGGGTAATCCTTCAAAATACACATTCATATTCTTGGGAGCAGACTTTTCTTACTAATGGTTGAGCATGCTGGTTAGCCTCCCTTTCTGCAAGCTTCTGAGTACACAATGTCTGGCAAAAGCAGAGGGAGGCAAGAGGGAAGGAAGGAGAGGACATGAATATCAGCATCGCCCACCCTTGCAGACATTCTATCCCCCATTGCTAGCTTAAATGATAAAAAAGAGGGGGTGCCCCAGCCATTGCATAAAGCTCCCTGGTATATTTTCAGCAAGTGTTTCTGCTGGTCCCAAGAATTCGCATCCAAATAGAGGTGACTGAGCTCTCTTCCTTACCATTCACCTCACTCTGTTTCATTAGTAGTAGTAATAGCAGAAAGGGGAGCTTATTCACCCTGGATCAATCTTTGAAATAAACCTTGTGTATTGATTTACCAAACTCCTGTTCATGAAGCTGGTGCTTACAGGACCCACAAGGTAAAAGAGAGAGGTCAGAAGAGGACCTCTGCTGTTTCACTGAACTGAGCTCTGATGGGTTCACCACATCCTGCAAAAGACATGCCTCAAATACAGCATCCGGTCCTCCAGCATGCAGATGCAGGAAGTGGAAATTTTATATATGGAAGTATTACCATGGTGTCTTTGGAACTTGTGTGAACCATCACACTCCTAATTGCCAGATGCCATGCAGCTTTGAGTTACATTTAGGAAATTATCAATGCTGCCAAATTCACATTTAAGGAGAATAGCAAAGGGCACAGCAATACCAAGTATGCTTGCAAATCAAATGCAAAATCAAATGAAATTCAGCCACAGACCTTTGGTTTTCATATTTGTTATGGTTTATCAGGTAACTGAATGTGAAAATAAATCCATGCAGATTCTGTATTTTTTTAATGTAGAGCTACAGGTTACAAGTCAGTCAGCTTTTGGCAACATAATGGTGTTTCTGAATATAAATTGTTAACAATTTCTGAACATCGAAATGATCTGAAATATCTTAGATTTCAAAATAAAATCTTCAACTTTCTCAAGATGATTAATGTCAGAATAGAGATTCACCAAACTTACTCTTCAAATTGAACCTTTAGGAAAAACTCTTGTACCTCTAGCCCGAGAGAACCAATTGCATTTTGTCATACTACCCTCGGCTTCTTCCATTCGTAACAGATGTCAGGGTTTGTTTTGCAAATGTTTGTCACCTGAGTCCCCAGAGACCACCACATATGCTCTTGTGTGGCCCTCAGGGCTGCTTTGTAACAAGAAAGAGGGTGGACCCCAGACTTTTGGCTCTGTTCTATCACATAATTTCTAAGGAGTCTGAAATTCAGTTAACTACCCAGCTTCCATATAATGTACCTCCCTAAAATTCATGTCCACTTAGAACCTCAGAATGTAAACTTATTTAGAAATAGTATCTTTGTGGATGTAATCTAGTTAAGATGAAGTCACACTGGAATAGGGTGGGCCCTAACTCCAGTCCTTATAAGAAGAAAAAACAGAAACAAAGACACATGGGAGAAGGCTATGTGATGAACAGGCAGCGATTGGAGTCATGTGCCCATCGTTCAGGAAACACCAAGGAACCTGGGAAGATTCAAGGAGAAATTCTTCCTAAGAACCTTCAGAGGGAGCCTGGCCCCACTGACACCTTGATTTCAGACTTCCAGTCTCCAAAACTGGGAAACAAACATTACTGTCCTTCTAAGCCACCCAGTTCGCAGTGCTTCATTACAGCAGCCCTGAGAAATGAATACAGGAAACACTATCTGTTAAAGAGGTAGTGTTTTAAAGATTTGTTCCTAAGTATTTGAAATCAGATCAATGGGAAATGCAAGATGAGTCTTTCCTTGTTTTGTTCAGCCTTCCTCTGAAAGAGAAAAAGGAACAAGTATTTTTTCTGAGGTCACAGCTACAGACACCAGCTAGGCACTGCCAGCCATCTGTCATTCTCAGCTATTAAGCTTTAAGGAGCAGAAGCCTTTCCATTGTAAAGAACAGATAGAGAACAAGTCCAGGGCCCCAGGGCCCTTTCTTCCAGCATGATCCTTGCTGTCTTCCAAAAATGACACCTGTGAGATCCTAGATAGGAGATCATCCTCATTGATGAAAGTGTCAAAATACATAAGCATTTCTTTGCACAAAAAGTTTAGAACCAGGCTGCCAAGAGTGAGATTGGCAAGCTGCTTGTCACATCAATGAGCTTGTACAGGTTGTCTAGCCTTCTGAAGTCTCCATTTCATCTTTTATGAAATGGAAACAATGGCAATGCTTATCTCGGGATTATTTAGAGAGTTAAATAAGTTAAAACCTGAAAAGTGTGTAGAACAATAGTCAGCTCACAAAAGCACTTAATCAATAGTAGCTGTTATTGTCTAGGACAATCCCAAATGTTCCAGAAGGAAAAGTTCAATGTAGAGATTATCATAGCCTGAGAGACATTTGATTTGCCTTCTGTTTTCAAATGCTTGTGACATAGAAGACTGCTGTGAATCCGAGACAAATGTTAATACATTGTCCAGATCTTTCATTCCAACTGATGTAGAACCATGGAGTAAGGTAGCTATCTATCTCATAAATAACCTTATGTATTCCCTTGGCACAAGCAGCTTCCCTGGCTTTCTGACAACAGTGACAAGAAGATTATTTGTGCATTAGAAGAACACCTTTTTCATCTGCTTTCTTGCACTGTATGGGCAGAGTGCTCTTGTCTTTTAGTCAAGACTTAGAATCAATTCGAAATGACACAGTTGATAGAAACACAACCAAGTTTTCCTCCTGTGACACAGAAAATTCCAACTTTATAGGTCTCTGAACCAGCACTTTGTGTGGCTGATAGATGCCTTCATTATTCAGAAAACACAATTATCTTTACTGTGTGATCTGTCATTAATATTCTGACTTCTTGAATGTGATAGTTCCTAGTCTCCCACAGTGTGTTAATTCTAGAAAACAAGTTGGTCACACTTATAAGGAAGATCACCCATTTATGTATTGTGTTTCTCCATGAAAGTTGACTATTTGGCCTGTTTCGTTTCTTTGAACCCTGTATTGACTCATTTACTCAAAGCATGGAGCAAGAGAGTGAAACATCAAAGTTAGATGGTATCAACATTTCATTGCTTCAAGCTTACATCCAAATTTCACATGGTCTTCAGCAAAACTGCCTTCAGGAGAGCTAAGAGCCCCTCTCTGTCTCCAAGTGAGTGCAGGTCCTTGCATTCAGTGGGCACCAAGTAAGCAAAGGAGCACATCTTCATTTTGCTTATGGAGACTTCTGGTTTCTGATCTGACACAAAAGAGCTTACATGTTATCACTTCCGTTCTCTCAAGAAGAAAGCTTAAAAAACTGAAAATCAATGACTCTTCTTAAATCCATCAGAAAATTGAGGTGACAAGACAAATTACTGACTCAAAAGCTGGAGATAGAAAGATACAGAGAACCAGAGTGTACTGAGAAAAAGCCCCAGCTAGTACAAACACTTTAAGGGCGATGGACTAATTCCTAGAGGCTGAGAGTGGATTACTTCAGTAGAGAAAAAACCCCTCAGGGCTCAGCTGTGGTGGTGGTGGGGACACATGCATGAGTTGCAACTCCAAGAGACTACCAGATTCTCAAGGTGAAAATCAGAGAGAAAACCCTGCCTGATTTGAGCAAGGGGAAGGAAAGTAATCATTTTGAAATACACTTGGAGCATTTCAGTCTCATTAATAGAGGTAAATCCTCAAGGAAAACTATGTTATTTCCTTAAGGAAAACTTAAACCAACTAAGATGGATTTTACCAGAGCCTAACCAATGAGAAGGAAGGGAAACACAAAATCTCAGCCCCCTGTTCTCCTCCTATCCCACCTAAGAGGGTGAAAAAAGCATGAGGAAGCATTTGTGAAGATTACATCCCAGGAATATAGGCCCATTAAAAGACTGAGACTCAGTTATAAAACTACAAAACATTTAAGCTTTTCCTATGCCTTACCACTGTACCAATAGAAAACTTTTATAATAAGAGAAGATTACAGCTAAAAAGAACTGCAAGACTCAGATTATTTTAGAAGACATCTGTAGGGAAACCAAAGACAAGAGGGGAGTTGAAAACAAGGGCACTAGAAGAAATTTTAGCCTCAGATACCTATAGCAACAGCAAACAGTAAACACAGCCTAACTCCTTCCCAGATAAATATAAAATTGCACACTAAAGGAATATTTACCTCAGTTTCCTTTACACAGTGCATCATGTCTGGCTCAAAAACACAAAAACAAAAACTCCAGGCATACTAAAAGGAAAAAACATAGACTAAAGAAGCAAATCAAGCATCAGAATCAGACTCAGATGTGGCAGCAATTTTAGAATTATCAGACTAGGCATTTAAAATAATGGATTGATTTGCTAAAGGCTCTCATAGCAAAAGTAGACAACATGCAAAAGCAAATAGGAAATGTAAACAGAGAGATGGAAACTCTAAGAAAACATAAAACTTAAACTTTAGAAATCAAAAACATTGTAACAGAAATGAAAGACCATCTTTGATGCTCTCATTAGTGGACTTAACACAATTAAAGAAATCAGTGAGCTTGAAGATATGTTAATAGAAACTTCCCAAATGAAATGGCAAGGAGAAAAAATAATGTGGAGGGCATGCCCAAGACGGCCGAATAGGAACAGCTCCAGCCTCCAACTCCCAACATGAGTGACACAGAAGACGGGTGATTTCTGCATTTTCAGCAGAGGTACCAGGTTAATCTCACTAGGGCGTGTCGGACAGTTGGTGCTGGTCCATGGGTGCAGCCCGACCAGCCAGAGCTGAAGCAGGGTGAGGCATTGCCTCGCCTGGGAAACACAAGGGGGAAGCAAATTCCTTTTCCTAGCCAAAGGAAATTGAGACACACAACACCTGGAAAATCAGGTAATTCTCACCATAATATTGCACTTTACCAAGGGTCTCAGCAAACGGCACACCAGGAGATTATATCCCACACCTGGCCCAGAGGGTCCCACGCCCATGGAGACTCCCTCATTGCTAGCACAGCAGTCTGAGATCTAACTGCAAGGCGGCAGCAAGGCTGGGGAAGGGGCACTCGCCATTGCTGAGGCTTAGGTAGGTAAACAAAGCCTCAGGGAAGCTCGAATTGGGTGGAGCCCACCACAGCTCAAGGAGGCTGGCTTGCCTCTGTAGATGCCACCTCTGGGGACAGGGCATAGCTAAATAAAAAGCAGCAGAACCTTGGCAGAGGTAAATGACCCTGTCTGACAGCTTTGAAGAGAGCAGTGGATCTCCCAGCACGGAAGTTGAGATCTGAAAACGGACAGACTGCCTGCTCAAGTGGGTCCCTGACCCCTGAGTAGCCTAACTGGGAGACATTCCCCACTAGGTACAGACCGACACCTCACACCTCACACAACGGGGTACACCCCTGAGACGAAGCTTCCAGAGCAAGAATCAGACAGCAACAATCAAGCAACAACAACAATATTGCTGAACAATATTGTTCAGCAATATTCTATCTTCTGCAGCCTCCGCTGCTGATACCCAGGCAAACAGGGTCTGGAGTGGACCTTAAGCAAACTCTGACAGACCTACAGCTGAGCATCCTGACTGTTAGAAGGAAAACTAACAAACAGAAAGGACACCCACACCAAAACCTCATCAGTATGTGACCATCATCAAAGACCAAAGGCAGAAAAAACCACAAAGATGGGGAAAAAGCAGTACAGAAAGGCTGGAAATTCAAAAATTCAGAGCGCATCTCCCCCTCCAAAGGAACGCAGCTCATTGCCAGCAACAGAACAAAGCTGGACAGAGAATGACTTTGATGAGTCGAGAGAAGGCTTCAGTCGTTCAAACTTCCCAGAGCTAAAGGAGGAACTACATAACCAGTGCAAAGAAACTAAAAACCTTGAAAAAAGACTTGACGAATGGCTAAATAGAATAACCAATATAGAGAAGTCCTTAAAAGAACAGATAGAGATGAAAACCATAACACAAGACCTACGTGACAAATGCACAAGCTTCAGTAACCAACTCAATCTACAGGAAGAAAGAGTATCAGTGATTGAAGATCAAATGAATGAAATGAAGTGAGAAGAGAAGTGTAGAGAAAAAACAGTAAAAAGAAATGAACAAAGCATCCAAGAAATATGGGATTATGTGAAAAGACCAAATCTATGTCTGATTGGTGAGCCTGAAAGTGACGGCGATAATGGAACCCAATTAGAAAACACTCTGCAGGATATCATCCAGGAGAACTTCCCCAATCTAGTAAGGCAGGCCAACATTCAAATTCAGGAAATACAGAGAATGCCACAAAGATACTCCTCAAGAAGAGCAACTCCAAGACACACAATTGTCAGATTCAGCAAAGTTGAAATGAAGGAAAAAATGTTAAGGGCAGCCAGAGAGAAAGGTCGGATTACACACAAAGGGAAGCCTATCAGACTAACAGCAGATCTCTCAGCAGAAGCTCTCCAAGCCAGAAGAGAGTGGGGGCCAATATTCAACATTCTTAAAGAAAAGAATTTTCAACCCAGAATTTCATATCCAGCCAAACTAAGTTTCATAAGTGAAGGAGAAGTGAAATCCTTTACAGACAAGCAAATGCTGAGAGATTTTGTCACCACCAGGCCTGCCCTACAAGAGATCCTGAAGGAAGCACTAAACATGAAAAGGAACAACAGGTACCAGCCGTTGCAAAAACTTGTCAAAAATGTAAAGTCCATTGATGCTAGGAAGAAACTGCATCAACTAGAGGGCAAAATAACCAGTTAATATCATAATGACAGGATCAAGTTCACACATAACAATATTAACCTTGAATGTAAATGGACTAAATGGTCCAATTAAAAGACACAGACTGGCAAATTGGAAAAAGAGCCAAGACCCATCAGTTTGTTGTATTCAGGAGACCCATCTCACATGCAGAGACACACATAGGCTCAAAATAAAGGGATGGAGGAAGATCTACCAAGCAAATGGAAAACAAAAAAAGCAGGGGTTGCAATCCTAGTCTCCGATAAAACAGACTTTAAAGCATCAAAGATCAAAAGAGACAAAGAAGGCCATTACATAATGGTAAAGGGATCAATTTATCAGGAAGAGCTAACTATCCTAAATATATATGCACCCAATACAGGAGCACCCAGATTCATAAAGCAAGTCCTTAGAGACTTACAAAGAGACTTAAACTCCCGTACAATAATATTGGGAGACTTTAACACCCCACTGTCAACATTAGACAGATCGAGACAGAAAGGTAACAAGCATATTGAGGAATTGAACTCAGCTCTACACCAAGCAGACTTAATAGATATCTGCAGAACTCTCCACCCCAAATCAACAGAATATACATTCTTCTCAGCACCACATCACACTTATTCCAAAACTGACCACAGAGTTGGAAGTAAAGCACTCCTCAGCAAATGTAAAAGAACAGAAATTATAACAAACTGTCTCTCAGACCACAGTGCAATCAAACTAGAACTCAGAACTAAGAAACTCAATCAAAACCACTCAACTACATGGAAACTGAACAACCTACTCCTGAATGACTACTGGGTACATAATGAAATGAAGACAGAAATAAAGATATTCTTTGAAACCAATGAGAACAAAGACACAATATACCAGAATCTCTGGGACACATTTAAAGCAGTGTGTAGAGGGAAATTTATAGCACTAAATGCCCACAAGAGAAAGCAGGAAAGATCTAAAATTGACACCCTAATATCACAATTAAAAGAACCAGAGAAGCAAGAGCAAACACATTCAAAAGCTAGTAGAAGGCAAAAAATAATTAAGATCAGAGCAGAACTGAAGGAGATAGAGACACAAAAACCCTCCAAAAAATCAATGAATCCAGGAGCTGGTTTTTTGAAAAGATCAACAAAATTGATAGACCACTAGCAAGATTAATAAAGAAGAAAAGAGAGAAGAATCAAATAGATGCAATAAAAAATGATAAAGGGGATATCATCACCAATCCCACAGAAATACAAACCACCATCAGAGAATACTATAAACACCTCTATGCAAATAAACTAGAAAATCTAGAAGAAATGGATAATTTCCTGGACACTTACACTCTCCCATGACTAAACCAGGAAGAAGCAGAATCCCTGAATAGACCAATAGCATGCTCTGAAATTGAGGCAATAATTAATAGCCTACCAAGCAAAAAAAGTCCAGGACTAGATGGATTCACAGCCGAATTCTACCAGAGGTATGAGGAGGAGTGGGTACCATTCCTTTTGAGACTATTCCAATCAATAGAAAAAGAGGGAATCCTCCCTAACTCATTTTATGAGGCCAACATCATCCTGATACCAAAGCCTGGCAGAGACACAACAAAAAAAGAGAATTTTAGACTAATATCCCTGATGAACATCGATGCAAAAATCCTCTATAAAATACAGGCAAACCAAATCCAGCAACACATCAAAAAGCTTATCCATATGATAAAGTGGGCTTCATCCCTGGGATGCAAGACTGGTTCAACATATGCAAATCAATAAATGTAATCCAGCAGATAACCAGAACCAAAGACAAAAACCAGATGATTATCTCAATAGATACAGAAAAGGCCTTTGACAAAATTCAACAGCCCTTCATGCTAAAAACTCTCAATAGATTCAGTATTGATGGAACGTATCTCAAAATAATAAGAGCTGTTTATGACAAACCCACAGCCAATATCATACTGAAAGGGCAAAAACTGGAAGCATTCCCTTTGAAAACTGGCAAAAGACAGGGATGTCCTCTCTCACCACTCCTATTCAACATAGTGTTGTAGGTTCTGCCTAGGGCAATCAGGCAAGAGAAAGAAATAAAGGGTATTCAGTTAGGAAAAGAAGAAATCAAATTGTCCCTGTTTGCAGATGACATGATTGTATATTTAGAAAACCCCATTGTCTCAGCCCAAAATCTCCTTAAGCTGATAAGCAACTTCAGCAAAGTCTCAGGATACAAAATCAATGTGCAAAAATCACAAGTATTCTTATACACCAGTAACAGACAAACAGAGAGCCAAATCATGAATGAACTCCCACTCACGATTGCTTCAAAGAGAATAAAATACCTAGGAATCCACCTTACGAGGGATGTAAAGGACTTCTTCAAGGAGAACTGCAAACCACTGCTCAGTGAAATAAAAGAAGACACAAGCAAATGGAAGAACATACCAAGCTCATGGATAGGAAGAATTAATATTGTGAAAATGGCCATACTGCCCCAGGTAATTTATAGATTCAATGTCATTGCCATTAAGCTACCAATGAGTTTCTTCACAGAATTGGAAAAAACTGCTTTAAAGTTCATATGGAACCAAAAAAGAGTCCGCATCTCCAAGACAATCCTAAGTCAAAAGAACAAAGCTGGAGGCATCACGCTACCTGACTTCAAACTATACTACAAGGCTACAGTAACCACAACAGCATGGTACTGGTACCAAAACAGAGATATAGACCAATGGAACAGAACAGAGTCCTCAGAAATAATATCACACATCTACAGCCATCTGAATTTTCACAAACCTGACAAAAACAAGAAATGGAATAAGGATTCCTTATTTTATAAATGGTGCTGGGAAAATTGGCTAGCCATAAGTAGAAAGCTGAAACTGGATCCTTTCCTTACTCCCTATATGAAAATTAATTCAAGATGGATTAGAGACTTAAATGTTAGACCTAATACCATAAAAATCCTAGAAGAAAACCTAGGTAATACCATTCAGGACATAGGCATGGGCAAGGACTTCATGTCTAAAACACCAAAAGCAATGACAACAAAAGGCAAAATTGACAAATGGAATCTATTTAAACTAAAGAGCTTCTGCACAGCAAAAGAAACTACCATCAGAGTGAACAGGCAACCTACAGAATGGGAGAAAATTTTTGCAATCTACTCGTCTGACAAAGGGCTAATATCCAGAATCTACAAAGAACTCAAACAAATTTACAAGAAAAAAGCAAACAACCCCATCAAAAAGTGGGCAAAGGATATGAACAGACACTTCTCAAAAGAAGACATTCATACAGCCAACAGACACATGAAAAAATGCTCATCATCACTTGCCATCAGAGAAATGCAAATCAAAACCACAATGAGATACCATCTCACACCAGTTAGAATGGCAATCATTAAAAAGTCAGGAAACAACAGGTGCTGGAGAAGATGTGGAGAAATAGGAACACTTTTACACTGTTGGTGGGACTGTAAACTAGTTCAACCATTATGGAAAACAGTGTGGCAATTCCTCAAGGATCTAGAACTAGAAATACCATTTGACCCAGCCATCCCATTACTGGGGATATACCCAAAGGATTATAAGTCATGCTGCTATAAAGACACATGCACATGTATATTTATTGCAGCACTATTCACAATAACAAAGACCTGGAATCAACCCAAATGTCCATCAATGACAGATTGGATTAAGAAAATCTGGCACATACACACCACGGAATACTATGCAGCCATAAAAAAGGATGAGTTTGTGTCCTTTGTAGGGACATGGGTGCAGCTGGAAACCATCATTCTCAGCAAACTATCACAAGAACAGAAAACCAAATACCGCATGTTCTCACTCATAGGTGGGAATTGAACAATGAGATCACTTAGACACAGGAAGGGGAATATCACACACCAGGTCCTATTGTGGGGAGGAGGGAGAGGGGAGGGAAAGCATTAGGAGATATACCTAATGTAAATGACGACTTAATGGGTGCAGCACACCAACATGGCACATGTATACATATGTAAGAAACCTGCACGTTGTGCACATGTACCCTAGAACTTAAAGTATAACAACAAATAAAAATTGAAATAAATAAATAAATAAATCTTAGTTGTTTTACTAGCTTTCTAACAAAAAAAAAAAATGTGAAGAAAACAGAACTGAATATGTAATAGCACTAGGGGGATTTTTTTATTAGATTTTATTTTTTAGAAGAAATTTAGACTTGCAGTAAAATTAAGAAAATAGTATGGAGATTTCCCATGTATCTTCTGCCCAATTTCACTATTATGAGCATCTTACATTAGTAGGCATACATGTTACAATTAGTGAACCAATATTGATACATAAGTATTCACTCAAGTCCTTATATTTTTCCATTTTCTTAGTTGTTACCTAATTTTTTTCTGTTTCAGTGTCCCATCCAGAGTGCCACGTTACACCTAGTCATAATGTCTGTCTCCTTAGGCCCCTCTTACCTGTGAGAGATTTTCAGACTTTCCTTATTTTTGATGATCCTGACTGTTTTGAGGAGTACTATCTGGGTATTTTGTAGAATATCATTCTTTGAGGATTTGTCTGACATTTTTATTGTGTTGTAAACTTGAGTTATGGTTGTTTTGGGAGGAAGCCCAAGGCAAAGTGCCATTTTATCACATCATATCAAATCTACATACTGTCAACATGACTTGTCACCCTTGATGGTGACCTTAACCACCTGGCTGAAGAAGTGTTTTCCAGGTTTCTCCACTGCAAAGTTACTCTTTCCTCCCATTTCCATACTATATTCTTTGGAAGACATTCTGCATAGCCAATACTTAAGAAGTAGGGAATCATGCAATACTTCCTTGAGGGAGGAATATCTGAATAAAATATTTGGAATTTGTCTCTTCTCTCATTTATTTATTTGTTTAGTTATTTGTAGACCAGAGTGGACTCATCAATATTTCTATTACACTTTGGGTTATAACTCAACACTAATTTATTCTGTTGCTCAAATTGTTTTAGCTTTAGCCATGGGATATCTTTCAATTGGTTCCTGTATCCTCTGACATATCCCCAGTGTTAGAAGATTATTTATTTATTTTGAGTATATTCTCAATTTCTGGCACTGGAAGATGTTCCAGGCTAATCTTGTATATTACCTGCCTCAGTCTTAGAATTGTTGCTCATGACTTATATTGGAGAGTGGCGTTAGAAACTGTGATCTGAGCACTAAGTGTGCTCATTGCTACTGGTGTCATTTTACTTAGATTCTCTCAGTTGACAGAGCAAAGAAATACAAGTGTATAGGATAGCTCACACACATACACATCTATAAATTTTTCTATATGTAATTTTCTGGACAAACATGAAGTCATACTGATGTCTCCAGTTCTAATCTGTTACTACATGGATGATTCTAGTTCCCCTTGCTTGTCTGTAAATTCCTGTGCAACTTGGTAACCTGGCTCATACATCTGCCATCCATTAACCTAATTGCTCCATTCCAATATACATGTGTCATAATATCAAGTATCCATCATTATGGTAACAAATAAATTATTTCGCTGCCCTAAAAAATCCCTTGTGCTTCACCTATAATCTTCTCTCTCTCTCCTTGAACCTCTCATTAATGTTGATGTTTTTAGTTTCATTCTAGTTTTTGTCTTTTCCAGAATGTAATAAAATTTAAATCATGCAGGAGACAGTCTTTTAAGAGTGGCTTCTGAAAATAAGACTTGGAAATATGCATTTAAGGATCACCCATGTCATTTTGTGGTTTGATCGCTCTTTTTAAAAACCGCTGACTAGTATTCCATTATATGGATATGCCACTGTTTATCCATTCACCTATTGAAAGATATCTTGATTGTTCTAGTTTTTATCAAGTATGAATAAATCTGCTATTATGAATAAATATACTATCAACATTCATGTGCAGGTTTTTAGATGAACCTTAGTTTTAAATCCAGTTGGGTAAATACCTGGGGTTCAATTGCCACATTGCATGGTAATACAGCTGTTTAGTTTTGTAAGAGAGAAGAGGGTTAATTTTTTAAATTACCCCCAGTACCAATGTTTTGTGATCCTACCAAAAGATAGGATTTATATACATTCTATATCAATGGTTAATAATGATAAAATACAAAATATGAATGGGAGGGAACATGAAAATAATGATACATCAGCACTATCTTTCCCCAGAGTATTCTTTTCCATTAATTAATACTTTATCTCAACCAGCTCATTTGGGATTAACAATAAATTCACATAGGGAAATAGGTGCTGATCTCTGTGACTGCCACCTTAGAGATCTTGAAACCTATCATTGTCTTTCAGGCTAACAGTCATTAAGAAGTAATTCTCTTTTTTAGGGTTTCAGGGAGTATTCACTGGCCTATCTCTGGCAATCGGTGAGATGTGTTCATTCCAGAAATTGCAATGTTATATAGTTGGATGATGTTAGCCCTGTTGTTTATGAACTGTTGAGCAAAATGCAATCTGACTCTTTTAGAAAGAGGAAAACAAAAACTTTTATTTTAAGTTCAGAGGCACATGTGCAGGTTTGTTATATAGGTAAACTCGTGTCACGGGGGTTTGTTGTACAGATTATTTCACCATCCAGGTATTATTCTGATCCTCTCCTTCCTCCCACTTTCCACCTGCATGTTGGCCCCAGTGTCTGTTGCTCCCCTCTTTGTGTCCATGTGTTCTCATTATTTAGCTCTCACTTGTAAGTGAGAACATGTGGTATTTGGTTTTCTGTTCCTGCATTAGTTTGCCAAGGATAATGGCCTCAGTTCTATTCATGTTGCTGCAAAAGACAAGATCTTGCCCTTTATTATGGCTGCATAGTATTCCATGGTGTGTATGCACCACATTTTCTTTATCCAGTCTACCATTAGTGGGCATTTAGGTTGATTCTTTGTCTTTGCTGTTGTGAATAGTGATGCAATGAACATATGTGTGGGTGTATCTTTGTGAAAGAAGGATTTATATTCCTTTGGGTATATAGCCAGTAATAGGATTGCTGGGTTGAAAGCTAGCTCTGGTTTTAGCTCTTTGAGGAATAGCCACAATGCCTTCCACAATGGTTGAACTAAGTTACACTCCCACCAGCAATATGTAAGTATTTCCTTTCCTCCACAACCTCACCAGCATCTGTTATTTTTTGACTTTTTATTAATAGCCATTCTGACTGGTGTGAAATGATATCTCATCATGGTTTTGATTTGCTTTTCTCTAATGATCAGTTATGTTAGGCTTTTTTTCATATGCTTGTTGGCTGCATGTATGTTTTCTTTTGAAAAGTGTCTGCTCATGTCCTTTGCCCAATTTTTAATGTTTTTTTCTTGTAAATTTGTTTAATTTGATTATTTATCCAAATGTCATTCAGAAACAGATTGTTTCATTTCCATGTAACTGTATAGTTTTGAGCAATTTTCTTAATTTTGACTTCTATTTTTATTGCACTGTGGTCCAAGAGAGTGGTTGGTATGATTTCAGTTTTTTGTATTTGCTAAGGATTGTTGTATGTCCAATTACGTGGTTGATTTTAGAGTATGTGCCATGTGGCAATGAGATGAATGTATATTCTGTTGTTTTGAGATGGAGAGTTCTGTAGAGGTCTATTAGGTCCATTTGGTCCAGTGTTGAGTACAGGTCCTCAATATCTTTGTTAACTTTCTACCTTGATGATCTGTCTAATACTATCAGTGGGGTGTTGAAGTCTCCCACTATTATTGTGTGGGAGTCTAAGTATCTTTGAAGATCTCTAAGAAATTGCTTTATGAATCTAGGTGCTCCTGTGTTGGGTGCATATATATTTAGGACAGTTAGATCTTCTTGTTGAATTGAACCCTTTACCACTATGTAATGCTCTTCTTTGTCTTTTTTGACCTTTGTTGGTTTAAAGTCTGTTTTGTCTGAAATTGGAATTGCAACCCCTGCTTTATTTCTGTTTTCCATTTGCTTTGTAGATTTTTCCACAGCCCTTTATTTTGAGCCTATGGGTGTCACTGCATGTGAGATGGGTCTCTTGAAGACAGCATACCATTGGGTCTTGCTTCTTTATCCAGCTTGCCACTCTGTGCCTTTTAATTGGGGCATTTGGTCCATTTACATTCAAGGTTAGTATTGATATGTGTGAATTTTATCTTCCCATTGTTCTGTTAGCTGTTTATTAAGCAGACTTGTTTATGTGGCTGCTTTATAGTGTCACTGATCTGTGTACTTAAGTGTCTTTTTGTAGTGGTAACTTTCTTTTCCATATTTAGTACTTCTTTCAGCAGCTCTCATAAGGCAGGTCTAGTGGTAATGAATTTCCTCAGTATGTACTTGTCTGAAAAGGATCTTATTTCTCCTTCACTTATGAAGTTTATTTTGGCTGGATATGAAATTCTTTATTGGAATATCTTTTCAACAAGAATGTTGAATATAGAGTGCTGCCCCCTGCCCCACTTCCCCATCTCTTTTGGCTTGTAGTGTTTCTGCTGAGGGATCCACTGTCAATCTGATGGGCTTCCCTTTGTAGGTGATCTGTCCTTTCTCTCTACCTATCTTTGACATTTTTTCTTTCATTTCAACCTTAGAGAGTCTAATGATTATACCTCTTGGGCATCAGCTTTTTGTGAAGCATCTTGCAGGAGTTCTCTGCATTTCCTGAATTTGAATGTTGGCCTCTCTAGCTAGGTTGTGGAAGTTCTCATGGAAGATATCCTGAAATATTTTTTCCAAGTTGCTTCCATTCTCCTCTTTCAGGGATGCCAATATATTGCAGATTTAGTCTCTTTGCATAATTCCATATTTCTTGGAGGTTTTGTTCATTCCTTTTCAGTCTTTTCTTTATTCTTGTTTGACTGTCGTATTTCAGAAAGCCAGTCTTCAAGCTCTGAGATTCATTCCTCAGCTTGGTCTATTCTGCTGTTAATAAGGCAGTTGTATTATGAAATTCTTGTAGGGTGCTTTTCAACTCTATCAGGTCAGTTATGTTGTTCTTTTCTGTACCGGTCATTTTGTCTGCCAGCTCCTGTATCATTTTCTCGTTATTCTTAGCTTCTTTGGATTGGGTTTCACCATTCTCCGGAATTTTTATTATCTTCATTCCTATCCATGTTCTGAATTCTATTTCCACCATTTCAGCCCAGTTATGAACCCCTGCTGGAGAATTAGTGTGGTCATTTGGAGGAAAGAAGGCCCTCTGGCTTTTTTGAGTTGTCAAAGTTCTTGTGCTGGTCCATTTTTATCTTTGTGGACTTATGTTCCTTCAGTCATTAAAGTTGCTATTCTTTGAATGAGTTTTTTTTCTTTTATCCTATTTTATGACCTTGAGGGATTGATTGTGGTATAAGGTGGTTTTGGTCAACTGGCTTCATTTCTGGAAGATTTCAGGAGGCCAAGACTCAGCTCAGCCCTCCTGGACTACATTCTCTAATTCTGGGGGACTGGTATCTGGTCCTGGCTTTGCTCTATGACCTTTGGAGGTTAGGAAACTGCTGTGCTAGAGGGTCCATTGTTCTCCCAGACTGCTGGTCACAACACTACAATAAGTGATGCCATCCAAAGTGCTTCATAGGGTAGTGGCAGTGGGATCCATCCTTGTTTGCACATGCCAGCCTCAGCAGCACTGGCAGCATGGTGGGGTGCACATTCATCAGCTATGGTGGGGTGCTAGCAGGTGCCAGGGCTCCAGCCTCTGTGTGTTTGGAACAGCAGTAGTGGCAGCATGACTTGGTAGGATGGGATGCGGGGGACCCCACCAGCATGTGTGTATGCATTCACATTGGTAGTGGTATTAGCATGGTGGTGGGGTGCTGGTGAGCACAGGACTATGCATGTCCTCTGTGTGCATTCGTGTATATGACAGTTGCTGCCGAGGGTGGGAGTGTGTCCGGTGTTCTCTGTGCCTAGTTCCATGCCAGCAGCAGTGTTGGCACAAGGGCAGGATGCTGGTGGGGGTGGGACTGGTAGGCTCCATGCCTGACAATGCTCTGACAGCAACAGTGGTGCAGTGAGGGAAGGAAGGTAGGGTGCACTCATGCTGGCAGCAGTAGCATGGCAGGGTGCATGTGCACATGTATGCTGACAGGGAAGGAGAGGCAAGGTCCACTCGCATACACACACACCAGCAAAGCAATGTAGGGGATGTCCATGGGCAAATGCATGCAGGCAAAGCAGCACAGGGAAGGCTGCAGTGGGGTGAGAACGAGTGGGTTGGTGTATGTCCATGGGGCTGCTGTGCTGGAGCTCTCTGCTGGTCAGGTGCCATCCACCAGGGCAAGAGCTATGATATTGCCCCTAGGAGTACACAACCCCCTCACCCGCACCTGAAGCAGCACTGCAAACAGATGTGGTCAAGCTAGGGCCATGGAAGAGCCCAGGAGACTAAGGGGTGCTAAGGTCAGATTGGCCCCATCTCATGGGCAAGACTGCTCTGCTGAGATCAGGTCCAACAGTTCCCCTGGTGCTAAAGTCTCCTATGGGAGCAAGTGGAGCCTAAGGGGATGGGCATTCCTGGTGGTGCTCCACTACAGACACTCTCACACCAAATCCTCTGGCCACTAAAGCTGGAGTTCTGCCCCTGCCATTTCTCTAAGCAGCTCTCCCTCCCAGCTCAAGAGTCTGTGTTGGTCAAGGGGTCTCCTCCTGCCAGGGTTCCAGAGGTCTTTGGTGACAGCAGGTTGTTCCTTGCCTGTTCAACTCACTCCTTCCCCAGGAGCTATTGGTGGTCAGGAATGAGTCCCAGTGCATGATAGCCCTGTGTGGGGTTCCCAGCTTCCTCTGCCTTCGGCCCAGCTTCTGTGTCTTCCCTCTGTCAACTCTCAATGCTTCCCTCTGAAGATCTGCTAGGAGGGGACCAGTCTTTATGATGACGTGGTCCCTCACTGGCAGATATTCTTCCTGGCCCCATTTAGTCGGCCATCTTAATGACGTATAACACAATCTGATTCTTAAAATTGAAACATTTTGGGAATGAAACTCAATAAAATTTTGAAATCTCTAAAAATCTTAGTTTGCACAATGTTGTTTAAATTCGAATTAAAGAATGTTACAGATTTTGAGATTCATTGTAGACTATATTTGTTTGCTCAGGCTGCCATAGCAAAGTACTGCAGTCTGGGTGGCTTAAACAACAAAAACCTATATTTTCACAATTCTACAGGCTAGAAATCTCAGGTCAAGGTGTCAGCAGGATTGATTTCTTCTGAGGCCTCCCTCCTTGGCTTGTAGATAATCTTTCCTCTGTGTGTGTTTGCATGTGTGTCCTAATGCCCTCTTTTTATAAGGACACTGGTCATATTGAATTAGAACTCACACTAATGGATTCATTTTAACTTAATTATTTCTGTAAAGACTCTATATCCAAATGAGGCCACATTCTGAGGTGCTGGGGCTTAGTGCTTCAGCATATGAGTTTCTGGTGGGCAGAGAGGCGAATAGAATTCAGTCTAATGTATGTACTTTAATTTCTCACTATCAATTTTCAAACTAACAGTGATCACAAATTCAGTACAGACTTGATTTACCAGGAGTGTGATATACGAACTTTATAAAAAGTGAGTCAGGAAACTTTTTTTTTTTTCATTTCAGGAAAGCACTCAGGGGTGCCCAGCAGGACAGCATTCAGCTCTTCCAATCAGAGCTGTAACACCATTTCCTGAAACACCATTTTCAACTAAGCTTTGGAGTGACAAAAATACCTGTTATCACAGACTAATGCCTCCAGGAAAGAAACCTTCGTGACATGCATCTGTCCCCAATACGGCCACCGTAAATCTGAGAGGAAGAAGGCACAGGTAAAAATTAGGCTTGCTCATAGAATACAATATTTATGACTGTTGTGTACACTTGCTTGTTTTACAGTGGAAAATTAAGAGTCGTGGAAGTTAAAGACTAAGATATGCAGCTAGTTAAAAGCAGAGCGTAAGCTCCAGGTTCCTGATCCACTGCTCATTATTCTTTGAAGGAAAGATAACTCCATATTGTTAAGGATTCTTTAGATCGTATGTAGAAAACTAAAACATTTACACCTCTATTCTGAATATTTAACTGACTCTGAAATATGCAAGGCACTGTGCTGGGCTCTGAGGAATAAAAATTATGTGTAAGACTCTGAAGCTGCACTGAGAGGGCTTGTGTTTGTATACCAGTAGCTAATGGGAAGGAGATTGGAATATGTTCCCAAATGTTTCTAGAAAAAGATAATTTAATACAAATGTTGTGTGAATGGAACAGAAGGGTACCATGGGTATACTAAGGGTAAAGAAAGTACTTCCTGATGGAGTAATCAATAAAGTTAAGATTCCTACAATAGATCAATGTCCAACAGGAGACCTTGGGTGTTTCAATAAAAGCCATTAAGCAGCAACAGCGATCTCAGTCCCATAAAGGGATTCCATAAACCAAACATTCAGTTGGTATAGATAAATAACTGTAAGATACCTTATTAAATGTCCCACTATTAAAATTAAGCTTGACAATTATCTACCAATTGGACAATGCTACCAATCATGTGACAGTATTAGTGTTCTTGTTTTATGAATATTGTCGTGGGTGTGTGTGTGTGCACGTGCACATGTGTCTTTGTATATGGATGTGTATGTATACATATATAACAAACAGGGGTGTTATTGAGAAACATTTAATGAAGTTAATGTAAAGTATCAATGTCCAAAGCAAAAAATTAAAACTAAATTTTTATTTTCTAGCTAGAACTATGTGTATATATGTATAATAAAACTGCTTTCCAAGTGATGTAAGTTCAAGTCACTTTAATCATTCCCAAATCACCTGTTGAGTTTTAGCATTTCTTTTCCACATATCCCATCACACTGTGTCGCTCCTCACTGGGTCTCCGCGGCACACTTGGTTGCAGTGAAGGAATGGCTGCTGTGAGTGAGGGTCTGTCTGCTCCTGGCTCCCCAGCGCTCCCAGAGGCCACGAGCCAGGACATGTACACCAACGCTGTGGCCTGCAGCGTATTCCACTGCCCCTGCCTGCTGAAGCTTGGGGTGAGGGGGCAGTAATCCCTAGGCCTCTGCTCCCACCTCCAGCTCTGTGTGCCCCACAGTCATGGGGCCGCCTGTATTTGGGCTGACTCACAGCCTCTCCTGGGGACAGCATCCTCATATGCTCTTTGCCAAATGGTGTGGAAGGCTTTGCAGCGTTTATGCTTCACACAGAAGCTACAGTTTGAGTGTGTGTGTCGGGGGGTGTGTGCGTGAGAGACAGATTTATATGTTTGTTAGATAATAAATGATTCTATGCATTTAAGTCAGTTATAGCCTCTCTTTTATGGAGAATGAAGGCAATAAAAGATTCCCTCCTCCCCACCCTTCACTTTACCTTATATTGTTGTCTGAAAATCTATTATCAGACTTAAAGGAAAGTTGGGCTAAACTATGCTCCAAATATTCTGAGTTTTATAAAGCCAACTTTAAACCCCACTGGCCTTCCTGTTCTGTAAAGCTTTAATGAACTTGTTTCTCTATCTATTCGTATAATCCAAAACCCCAACTGCCATTAATTCAGATCAAATAAATTGCTACTACTCTGAGAAGAAACAATTATGGACTCTTTGATGTTTTCTTCAGCTAATTAAACTTTATATAATTTGCCTTGGGAAATACATTTTAACACAGTATCAAAAAAGTATGTATGTATTTGTACTTCTGATTCCTAACTCAAAATCTCAAACAATCTAATATGTTAACAGATCAAGAAGATAAGCATTTTTATCTTTGTTTTTAGTGCACAAAGAAACTAGATCTGAGAACTGTTAAATAATACATTCATAGTCATAAAGTCAGTCGATGAAGGTGATTTCGAATACAAATTTCTCTGGCTCCCAAAACCATGATTTTTTTAACTTTCTCATAATTTTGTCATTGACATTTGCATAAATTTGACACAGTAATATTTAGGAATCTGAGATAATGTGCAATGACAAATTTACTTTTTATCACAAATACTTTATTATGATAGGGAAATTATTCATATCTAAGAGAAATTGTTTTCTATGTCCTTATAAAATGTTTCAATGTATTGCTCATTTCCACTGTTAATAATTTCATTGCACGATTCTCTGCCACCACTAGGCTGTGTTTTTAGTTGGGTTCATTGTCTGGCTTTCTGTGGCCCAGCAGTAGTCAGAGGAATAGGGTTTACGTGAGTTTCTTAGAAGCCTTAGCATTTATGTATAAGAGGAGGTGAATTGGTGAGCTAACGAGGTTATGAAGAAAGGCTGAATCTACTTGGGATGATTCTTTTTATCATGGAGAGGAGTAGATTTCCCACACGCACTGTGGAGAGGTGAGTGGGGAGGTTTTAGTGGAGGAATGGGGTGAAATTCAGTAACCTTCTAGCGGTGTGCATTCCAGTTTCTATTGCTATGTAACAAACTGCTGCAGAATGTAGTGGCACAAAACAAACTCAGCTGCACTCACAAATTCTGTAGGTGAGGAATTTGGAGACAGCAAGGATGGATTGCTCTGAACCACATTGTCTGGATTTCCAGCTGCAAAGACAAAAGCTGAGAGTGACTGTATGGCCAAGGGTTGAAATCTAGGGCATTGCCTTCACTCACCTATCTGGCAGTTGATGCCCTCTGTTGACTGGGGCCTCAGTGGGGCTGTTACCTGTGGCATCTCTACAAGGGCTTTCCTGGGATTTCTCACAAGATAACAGCTGGTTCCAAGAGCAAGAATCCCAAACGGGAAAAGCAGAAATGCAAGGTATATTTTTATTTAGTCTCAGAAGTCAAATACTCTGTGGATTGTGACAGTAACACTGGTTTGTCCACGTTCAAGGAAGGGATAGATCCAACACCAGATGAGAGACATGCCAAGGTCTTCATGTATGAAGATCATTTAGAATAAAAGATATTGTACCATTTGAGAACATCCAGTCTGCTGCAATGAGTCAGATCTTAAAAATATACTTTTATTACTTTGTGAGCCATGTGATTTCCCAATAGCACAAGCAAGTAGGAAAAGAATCAATGATCTGGGACTATTTGACAATTAAATTTCTCATATTAGGAGACTCTCCCTAAAGGACAATGAAAGTTGATTGTATATTCATTCTTCATGACTGAATCTTTACTCCTTCAGTATTCCTATGATACAGAGAGTGTGATGATATAGAGAGTGTGATGTAAAATAGCTGATACTTTACCCGTCGATTGCCAGTCATTAGGATCTGTTTTATGAAAATGATGAGAAAGATGCTAGCAAAGTCGGCTTGAGTAGATATGGCCAGGAAAGCTCAGTGCAACTGGCAGCTGATTCATGAAACACAGAAGCCTAACCATACCTGAAAACTTCACCAAAACAAGGCAGTAGCAAAGACAATGTTGACTCACAAAGTTTTTACTCCCTGTCAAAGTATGTGTGGGGTTTTTTTTTGGAGAAGGGTGGGATGCAGGATAGTGTTAACATCCTTACTTATGTCTGAACAAATATTTAAATGACATAATCCAAAGAGACCTCCCTTAAAGCAAATAATTTTTGCCTGAATGTTGATCTAACAACAAAGACCCTTGTTCTTTAAAAGTAACCCTTAGAAACAAATGCTGACATGGAAGAACAATTTTAAAATATGACTTAAAGAAAAGCAGAGATACAGTTTGAAATTTGAAAATGAAGTTGTGAGGAAGCTCATAGAATGATAGAAGACACCTTAGAGGGTCATCGTATCACAGTGTGGTCATCAAAGCGGAGCTCCAAAATGTAAACAGGCTATGGGAAAATATTTTGTGCTTTACCAATAAAAGTCATCATTAAAGACAAACCGAATCAGTATTTGGTGGTGCATGCCTCAGTTCATCCCAGAGAATGATAAACACTCTTAATTTTCACTCAAATTGAAGTATGCTCCAGCTGGCATAGGTCACAGTGTTGTGTGGGGTTGCAAGAAGGATGGCAGAATCCTCTTCTTTGTAAGTAAGCTAAAGACACATTATTTTGTGTCTTTTCCTCTCATTGTCCCTGCATCATAATCACTTCTCCGTGCCAACAATATACCTAGGTCTACATATCTCAAAATGGTGTGTCATTTAGAAGGGACAGTCATAGGATAAACTAGGTGCAGAAAGCCACCATATGACAAAGTCCATGAGTTGAAGAGCCCATCTTTACAGAAGGTCCAGGAAAAGCATTAATTTAGTCAGCAGAGGGAAGCAATTGTTGTATATTGTGTTTTGTGTTAGCAGTCCCATTTTTAGTGTTTTTATTTCTAGCAACTGAAAATACTAATTGATTTCTAACAGATGTCACCTTGTACTATTTAAAAAATAATGTCAGTGTTGGAACTTTTCAAAGGTATCCCTTACTCTGAGGCTTCTGTGTTAAATTTTACTAATTTTAAGTATCTTCTATTATTTTCTATTAATACAAAATTCATACACTTAGATATTAGTTGCTACTTAGAATTGATACTCAGGAATGTACATGTTCTCAGTGTGGGTTTTCTTCTTGGCAATATGTGAATTTGGAGCCTATTTCCCAGAGTGGAAGGGCAGAAGTAGTGCAAGGTGTCAAACTCCCTGTCCCTCCAGCCTGGGGCAGTCTGTGCTCGTGACACCTCTGTTCTTATTGTCCACTCACCCCACACCTTAGGTCACTCTCCACCTCCACCAGCAAACACGCTGTCCACATACATTCCTTTCAAAGCTGTCCTCCCCATTTTTCCATTCTCCCAGATTCATCCCCTTCCTTCTTGTAGAGTCATTGAGGAAAGGGTGAAAGTGTAACTAGATGAAACTGTGGTATAGCCATTGTATTCCTCTTTCCAGCATCGCTTTCTCTTCTCTGGTAGTAGGATCCCTCTTTCCAGTAGAAACCGATTCTATGAGGTTCAAGGAAAACTAACCCTTCTTGATGCCTCTCTGCTAATACACACATGCACATGCACCCAAGGGGCTCTGGGAACACGTCGCTGATCCCAGACCCACTGAAGCACACATCCCCCAGCAATGGGATTAGTTCAGGTATAGGACAGTTAGAATCTCATCCTTGAATATATGGGTTCTGGAAAAAAAAGGGTCTCTCTGTTCCTTAGTTTTTATGAGCTGCATGAACTATGTGAGCCTGGACCTGCCAGTGCCACGCTTAAAGAGACATGACCTGAAAATGAAGGTACCAGAGAGATACAGAGAGAAGCAGAGTCCCAGTGTCATCATTTGAACACTGAATCTGCCCATATCCCTCATCTGACACATCAGCTCCCTGAGCTTCACTGCAGGGGAAATGCCATGACTTGTGAATCAGCAACCCTGTGCTCCCTCTTAGGTGAGAAAGTAACCAAGCCAGTCCTTTCCCTTTCCTAGGACAAACCCTCACTTGCAGAACGGATGAACCAATGGTGATAAGGCAATCCATTTGTCAAGAATGAATCACTTTTAGGTTTGAAGAAGGAAGCAAAGCTCTCATTATGCAGAAAGACCAAAGACTTGTGCTTCCTCTTGCTAGATACTCAGGCCTTCTTCCCAGCACACAGTGACATCCAAGTTTTATTTTGCAACTACTGATGGGAAGGAGATGGCAGTAGGAATAAGTCATGTCCCCGCTACTCACTAGATCTCATGAGTCCATTACGTATCAGACGACTATGAGAAGCAGCTGATGGGAATCCAGAGTCATGTTATTTTAGAAGTGGAAGAAACTATAGAAATCATTGAATCCAATGTTTTTGTAGTGAGGTCAATTGAAAATAATAATTATATTAACTAACACTTAGTGAGTACTTACTATAGTTATATGAGCACAATAACTTTATGTGAATATTTGGTCACTATTTTACTGAGGAGACTATAGTGTAGAAAAGATAGCATTTTGCACAAAACCACACTAATCCCAACTGGAGCTGAGATTTGAAACCAAGCAGTCTAATTTCCAAGTCTATCCTAGTTTTTATCCTCCCAATCTCATTAGTTGCAATTCACTAACCTCCATGAACACTGACCCTGAGAATTCCCATCATTTTGCATGTAAAAATCACATTTTTCCCACCTCTTCCACTTGCTAACAATGTGGCTTTGGCAAATTTACTTGATACATCCAAGTTTTATACAACTAACTCATAGGTCTGTTGAGAGTAGTAATTCAGGACACATAAAACACTTGGTATAGCAGTAAATATAAGGATTTATAATTATTGGTGTTATCAGTAGCAGCACTGTTCTTTTTAAACAAAAACTTACTAATACCTTTCCTTAGTAAATAACTCTCAAGCTTTAACCTGAATTTCTGGGTGAGATGTGTTATGACACGGAAATATCAAGTTTTATTGATAATTTCAAAAATACAGAATATCTCCAGTTTGGGTGAAGTGAGAGAAATCTGGAACTAAAAGGGTGGTTCCTAGTCCTTCCTTCCTGCATCAGACATGGTCTCTCTTCCCCTAAATAATAGCTGGGGTTTCTAAAGAAGTTGCAGTTCACCTCAAACAACAAGGAGAACATGTAAGTTATGAAACACATCCATTGAATAACCCAAAACCATAAACCCTTAGATTATAGGTTTATTATAAGTAATCCTCTAGCCAGGGACATCCTGCTAAAGATATTCTGCAGGTTTTTTCCACATAGCAAAAATCACTATCAGAGGTCTAGTTGGCAAGGAGAATAGACAGTCACCTGTTTTCTTTGCTTGTCCACCTGGTTGCCAGGGGGGTGGGTAGGCTTCCTCACAAAGCAAATGAACTGGTTGTGGGCCAGCTATTTTACCTCTTTCCTCCCTAGTTCCATTTAAAAATATTAAAAACAGCTACACTAGAGCCTGTAGTTCAGTCTGTGTCTTACATTCACTTTTATAGCATAGCTCATAACAATGTCTCCTCCGCTAGGGTCATTCCAAGGCTATAATGCTGCCAAATTATTTGACTTCCAATATATTGGCTTCCTTGACCTACTCAAACTCAAATAAGTCATATATTATTGAAAGTAGTTGCCACTTTGTCTCCAAATAGTTGAATAGTTTTTATTTTAACTTTTCTAGTAATTTCAAGTATAACATAAATACACAGATAAAACGATTTTAAAAATATATCTAGGTAGATGGATAAATAGTGTAACCAAGTACCTTCAATTTGCTAAATTGGTTTAATTGTTTTTATTATTTTTTCTTCTTTTCTTCTTTCCCCCTTACCTCTACTCCCTTCTTCCCACTTAGTCCTTTAGAAATGCAAATGCCACCTTTCACCTCCCCTGGCCAGACATTCTCTACAGGGCAAGTTCATCTATGTGCTACAAGATCTCTCCTTGACAGTGGATTTGCAGACCAAAGCATGCCCCAGGGAACCCTCACCTCCAGGGGGTCACCTCAGGAGAGCATGTCAAAAGCATGCCCACTTGGTCACTTTTGCAACTTATTTCTGCCCAGGAAGGTACCAACTCAACTGCCCAGTATATAACTGCCCAGTGGCAGGGGGATGCCTTCCCTAGCTCGTTTACTCCCCTACCTTATAAAAGTGCCCTCTTTCTGCTCCCAAAGTGAAGCAGCACATTTAAATGCAGGGTGCTTTGTGCCCTTCCCCAAGCTAGCTTCTGAATAAATTCACATTTTTTTTTGTATCAGACCTCACTCTCCCTAACTCGACTCTGCATTCAGCAAGCAACTAACCTGCTTTTTGGTTACAATAGACCTTTTAGAACAGGTTATGTTGTACTAAAATTTGTGCTGCTGTTGCAATATATTGCAGTTACTTGCTTAATTGCTTGTCATTTGTAGACTGTAAGATCAAAAATGTATTTGGCCACTTAAGACACTAATAAATCCACTAGTAAAGCACTAAGAAAAGGGGGGGGGTGTCTGTTTTGTTTACCACTGTGTGTTCAGAATCTAGCATAGCTCCTGACAAAAATATATGAATATACTGAATATTCTCTCAAACACAAGTTATTGGAAAAAAAGTAACTGTCCTGTCTGTTTGTTCATTTGTTTTATGTGGTCACTAGTTTTCACAAACATGGGGATCATCAGCAGGAATGTGAGGAATGTATAGTGCTCCCAAATAATCATAAAGAAGATATTATAAGGCCTAAAATTTGCTATATATTGAGTTTTCTCCCCAGATATATTAAAATTTTCTTTAGATAATAAGTTTCTAATTATATTCCATATTCAGAATTTATATACCCAAATACACAACAACCAGTGCAAAGAAAGGATACTGATTCAGATGAAAAACTGTTTGCTCTCTTATTTCCTTAGACTTTTTCTAACTTATTTTTATCCTTATTTCATTAAGCAACCAAAAATTCCACTAAAAATGGAAGTGGAGAGCCCTACCACACTTGCACTCCAATCCCTTATGAAATGGACTTACCAATCAAAGATAAACAGGAATAAGAAATTTGCTTTGTTTTGAAAAGAGACTAGGACTTAGTAGTGTGTTCTTCCCAATTAGCAGAATGAGTCCCTTTTTACTTCCCAAGCCTAAGTTTTGCTTCTACTTCCACAAATCTTTCTTTTGTCGTGATACTGGATTTTAAGTTGTTCTTTGTGTGTAAAATACCATGTGTTTAGAACACAGAAACAGATCATTCTTGGCAGTGATGTGGTTGTATTGTACTGGGAGCAGGGCAGGGGCTGCTTGTGCTTCCAGGTGGAGTTGCTATTTCGTTATGCTTTTATTGATGGAACAGTTTGATTTTGAATTTTGCATGTTTCTGTAGTGAAAAAAGTGGATTTTCATTGTGAGGGCAGGAGGTCACATTGATCCTGGGGTCCTCGCAGCATTATTGTGAAAACAGGTGAATTATCCTAAGCAATTCACAGGTCTGGGAATTAAAGACCACAGTTTAGATCCCCACAATTCATAGGTCTGGAAACTAAAGATCACAGTTTAGATCCCCACATATTTTGTTTCTATCCACTAATCACCCACAACATTGTCATGGATGGAAAGTTAGAGTAACCCTTATAGTTTTGAGAAACAGTTTCCATTGTTCTTGTTGAAGTGCAGCATCACTGAAGTAATTACAGAATAAATAATTTACCACAATAATTGACTGTCATGATTTTTAGCAGGTACAATTTTGATTTTATTGCAAGGCACACAATTGTATATACAATGCATAATTATCATCTTTTAAAGTACAAGATAAAATAATATACATTATAGGAAAGAACATATGAGTATACTCTTATCTCAGAGAAGAAAATTGCCTTAAGGAAGCTGGGTTATACCCTTTTTGGATGTGATTTTCAGATTTACACTGAATCATCCAAATAGCTCTTGGTTAGAAAATAAATCTCATTGACAGGACACACAACCTTTCACAGCTTTCTCTTTACAATGTTCCAATTTAAAGTCAGCTAATGTGCTCCCTGCATTGCGTGAGTCATCTTATTTCGTCCCAGGACTAGATGAAACACCTATAAATTGTCTGACAATAGTTATACACATTGAAGAACTTTATTTCTCAGTAATATTTCACAGAATAGAACCATTTTCTTAAGATTTTATGTGACTATTGATTTTTTTTCTCCAAGCTATTTTCCCAAATGATGTATTATTTTTAGTATTAAGCCTGGAGTTTTGACTTAAACTCGAGGGATGCTCTTAGATTGGTAACTACTCTGAGACACGAAGAGTGTTTCCACTCTCCTTCCAGTTAGAGTGGGGGGTTTCCTCCTCAGTGCTGCCCTTGAATGGCTGGTTCATTTCTCTGTGCCTTCTCTGACCCCTCGCTAGGACCTGTCTTCCAGACCTTCTTAGCAGGGTGGAAAGATAGGGTTCATGTAGAGAATGGATCTGAAGGTTAAACACATGCAGTTCTGGTCTCAAAGAGACACAACAGTGTCCTCCCCGTTGAGGTCAGAGAATAGGAACATCAAGAGATGAGAGATATCAGAGAGCCAGAAGGGTTTGAACAAATGCACTGTCTGGAACAATGAATAAATGGCAATGTGGTCCCTGCTTCACATCAGGACATAGGACATACAGAAAGCATGTACACACTTTGACAAAGAAATACATTTGTGCAAGTGGTATTTTCCCTACCACATTGTTTAGTTTATCATTCCTTTAAAGCAGTACCCTAAAATGATATTCCCTTCTTCGCTCCTTTTTCAATGTTGGTAAGTCGGTATTAACAAGAATCAAGAAGCTTGGACACCCTTCGTTGACACATACAAGCTACTATTATTTCCTTGGGTTGCGGACTTACATATGAGGAGATGAAGGAAAATCAGGCAAACCAATAATGGCGATTAATGCTATGAGAGCATGTGAAGTGCTAACTTAAAAGAAACAGGCCAGGTGTGGCCACTCACACTTATAATCCCAGCACTTTGGGAGGCTGAGGCAGCTGAATATTCAGAGGTCAGGAGTTCGAGACCAGCCTGCACTATATGGTGAAACCCCGTCTCTACTAAAAGTACAAAAATTAGCCAGATGTGGTGGTGCACGCCTGTAATCCCAGCTACTCAGGAGGCAGAGGCAGGAGAATCATTTGAACCCAGGAGGTAGAGGTTGCAGTGAGCCAAGACCACACTACTGCACTCCAGCCTGGGCAACAGAGTGAGACTCTGTCTCAAAAACAAACAAACAAACAAACAAACAAACAAAAGAAGAAGAAGACAGAAAAAATTAAAGGAAACACACTACTCTGATTTCATCTCACAATCCTATCTCTGTTATATTTTGCACTGCAAAGGAATCTGACGAGGAAGTCTCTTGGGTTTTCCTGTTCCATCAAGAAGTTTTTATATTTCCTGTTTCACCAGGGCTTGTTTCTGGAACTATCCTCTATATAGATATCCTTCCTGTACCATAGCCAAGATTTTTTACTATGGGATTAGTGTAAACCAGTATTTAAGCCATTCCTGTTTACATTCAGTTATAAAAATACAAGGGCAGCCAGGAATTTCAATAAAACAAGAAATACTCAAAAGAGCACTTCATTTTCATTAGGAGAAATCACTTTCATTCTGCCATATGTCATCTGCGTTCGGTGCCATGATAATCTGGAGTGGAGGCAAACATGGTCAGAGTAACATTCTGAAGCCATGTGTAAAACCTTCAATGCAAGGTTTTGTTTCCAAAAGGTGAGAGTACATACACCACCAAGAAAGTGCATGGTGAACAGAACCTAACAGTTTTAATGATGTCTGTAGTTACATAGGGCTATATATTCATTTTTTCTATTAAATTCCAGAGGATGCTGCGCTAATAATATATAGGCTCGGAGATGAGTGTTATTTCTAAATTATCCCTTTTTTCTTCTCAGGCAAATTACAGAAAAAGCCATTACCTCTGAAATGGTAAGTTTCAGGGGGAAAAAGAGGGAATTTATATGTCATCTGGAAGTTTTAGCAAAATTACCCTAAATGTGCTGCTCCTGGCATTATCCTCAGCAGGTATGCCCTTCACAGAATGCCATGCAGGATGTGTCCTGGCACCAGGAGGGACATCATGTCCTCATTCAGCACACATTTAGGAACAATTCTACTTCCTGCTGAGAGCCACAAAATAGTACCTTGAGATCTACAGAAGCAAAACACCTTCCTCTCCGTGAATAGAGAGGATCTGCGAATCGCTATATATTCATAAAGAGATGTGGCAAATAAACTAGATCCTGCTAAGGCTACAACCTGGGAGCTAGTTGAAGCCTTTGTGATTCATTAACACATGAGTTATGAGCACTGTTACAGGACTAAATGGTATTCAGGGAGTCTGAAAGAGATCATGCCATGACTAATTCCCAGCAAAATTTCTCAGCATCAACTTAGCAACTCAGGGGATATCACTAGTGTGCCCTCAGGAAATCGCCTGGCTGGGAGGCAAGCCTATTCCTTATTTGTACATGTACTATTATTTACAGAAGATACTATATATATTTTCAGTGATATTCACACTACTTTGTTTCTTGACAATGGGACATGCTTTATTATAAGACTGTCTACCTGAATAGCATGCTAAGAAAAAAAAAAACTGTAGTTTTCGAGAAATTAAACCATGTTAAAAACAACCTTTTGAATGTTTAAATAATTTCATAAATAGCAAGATAATGTTCTGGTATAAGTGAACATCAGATTCCTCAGATGTGGGTCCAAGCCATACATAAGCTGGAATTCTCACCACACAGCCACATGAAATGCGTGTCCACATAGCATACAGTGGGCTGGGCATGAACCCTGGAAATAGTTCTCATTCCATTGGAGGTCATTGCTGTCATTGTTAAACATCTGGATTGGATACCCGCTGAGTTCTGAAAGCAATGTTTTTTCTTTTCCTTTTTTCTTAAACCGAGCTTTGAAACTACATTTCATAGGAAAGCCACAGCAGACCGGTGCTGAACCTTATCTAGGAAACCAGAAGGAAAAGATGGGTTCCCTCGTTCATCAGAGGAACTGAGGGTCTGCCTCACTTCTGTACCCTAGAGAAGAGGTGCATGTGTTGCGTGGATCTTTCATCCTTGATGTTTCCACTGATCACGAACGTGGTCTGCATCTGATGACTTCAGACCATAAGATCTCTAAAAGTTTATTTAAAATTCTATCTTTTCATGTCAAACCGCAGTAGTGATCTGAGTTAAACCCAGATCATTGAACTCCTCTCTTCCTGAAGAACTGTACGAAGACATCTCCACGACTAGTCATACTGGTTTATTGATCCCATCGACGTCCCTCAGGTAAGCAGGATCCTGAACTGTATTTCGGACTCTGCTAGTGTTCTGCCGCTCCATCCTCATCTTCAGCGGAAAGCAGAAGTCCCGGAAACACCGCTTAAAGTTTTCATCAAGAAAGGCGTAGAGAATGGGATTGAGGCTACTGTTGGTATAGCCTAAGGCGATGCAGAAGTAATAGCTGGAGAGAGCAGCCGTGCTGTGGGAGGTGCTCCCCAGAGCCTCCACCAGGATGAATATGTGAATGGGGGTCCAGCAGACGATGAAGACCGCCACCACCACCAGGACCAATCTGGTGATCCTACGCAGGTTGCGATCTTTCTCTCGGGAGCCGGAAAGGAGCCGGACGCTCTTGAGACGCAGGATCATCAGGGTGTAGCAGACAATGATGATGAGGACAGGGATCACAAAAGCAAAGACGAAGACGCAGATCTTCATGAAGAGGTCCCACCAGGAGTAGTCATCATCTGGGAACTGCAAGGAACACTCGATGACATCCACGTCTGGAGGAGGGCAATAAAAACCACAACACAGAAACCTGTTATTGTTATTACCGTGGCTGCAAAGTGTTTTAAATGTGAATTTTAATACCTTTTATTGCAATGGTCCCATTATAGTAAGATGACATTACCTGAAGTAGATCACCAAATTACTAATGAATTCTGTATTTTATTAGCCATCTTAATCTTTGTGCATGGAACAATGATGACAGTCACTGTTTACTGGTAACATACACAATACTGTAGAATTAAGATTAGCTGACAATCTTGCTCATCTAGCTGCAGAAGTTGGTTTGACACTGATGGCTTGCAGAAGAGGTAAAGAGTTAATATATAGCATGAGTACTTATTTCTATTTCCATTCATTAACACTTCTACCAGACCTAAGGCTCTGGCAATAAAAAAGCTAATGTGTATTTGTAATAAATGACTAAATATTTCAAAACTAGTCACTGAGTTTAACAAAAGCCAACTTGTTTGAAAAACATTAACTGGTTTACAGGAAATCATTATGTGGGTCAACAGAAATTGATATGAAATTTGTTTAAATATGACTCAGGTATTGTGATTTAATGGAACCAATGACACTCGTGATTAAGGGCATTACTGAAACACAAGTAAAACCCTTGGAGGAGGTGGGGAGAATCATCATCATCATCAAGGGAATTCTGAGTAAATCAGGCACATTTATTTTCATTTTTACCAACATTATTATGTAACTCAGATAAAACAAACACTTGTATGTGATTACTTAGAAAATTGCTTTATTTGCTCTGCTTCTCTTTGCTGGGTAGTATTCTCTTTGGAGTAGCCTTAATGTTAAGAAGACCAGGGACTCAGGATGGACACCTTCTAAACTATTTTAATGGGGGTCCCATGGGCTCGCCTTTCCCCAAACACCAGCCAGCCCACATTTCCAACCCCTGCCCCGAGCAGTCAGCGAGCACAGAGCAGAGCTCTCTTTGCCCTGGTCCTTCCTCACAGACAAGGTAGTCATGAGCAACACCGTGAGTATGATTACTATAATGAGAATGTTTTCTTCTGACATTGGAAAAATCTTCTTCAAAAATTGCGCATGAATATTTTTTAAATAGCAAAACAGCTTTATTAATGTTTTCTAAAACATTTTAATTCACTCTTAATAGATTGGGATAATAGAATATCCCATCTTACTAGAATGTTAATTACATATACTTTAAAGTAAAAAGGATGTAATCATTTTGGACAATTAATAAAGACAACTATCTTAGAGACCTTCATGTATCAATGAAATACCAGATCAAACCTTGGAGTAGTAAATGAACACTTCCAGAGAAATTTGTCGTTTTTGATTTTTTAAAAAGTCATTGTCCAAAGTAATAACACTATGAAGACTATTAACTTTTGCTTTAGTGTTTATGGTAAATTATTTTTGAATCACTGCTATTATCATAGAATATAAGATACCCATTAAATAACTTTTGATGAGTGACACATGAAAAAAAATCTATTTTTTATATTAAATACAATTTTATATTATTATATATTATTATTTTATATTAAATACAATATAAATATTCTATTCTGGGTTTTGACTTGTTTGTTGAATCTGGTAGAAGAGTTTCCTTGGAGGTAGGGACCATGGTTTGGTTTGGTTTTTTCTGCTTAGCTTTTGTTTTCAGCATTAGCTCTTTTTTTGTGGCTGACTTCAGCTTATATGTCACTTCAGAGATGTTTAGATGGAGATGTGTCTCTTAAATGGTCCTCTCCCCGGTAACTTATACTTTGTCTACATGTTATACTCACCCAATTTCCTAGACAGAAGCTTGTCTGATCTGTACTTGTGTGTTACCTTCCTAAAGTTTTTCTCTCCCTCTAGAACGTGAACTGCCTTGGTGGAGAAACCCAGCCTGCCTTAATCAATATTGAATCCCTGACACCTAGGGTAGTACTTGGAACATGTGGTGCATAAAGAGAATAAATTGTTAAATAAATGAACAAACAAATACATACCACATGAATAACAAACCCTCGAAAGTGTGTCCTAATTACAGTAGTTATTATGGAAAAGTCACTGGCTAAGCTAAGCTAAGCAGAAGCCACACAGGGCTGCTGTTTAATTTGGATAGACCTTTAACTCCGAGGCTCAGCTTCCTCCCAAACAAACCGTCTTGCATGTAGTGGGAGATGTTAAGTATTAGATGACTGGGTGAAATAATCAACAACAGCTACCTTACAAGACTTTGGGAAACAGGCCGGGCGCGGTGGCTCAAGCCTGTAATCCCAGCACTTTGGGAGGCCGAGACGGGCGGATCATGAGGTCAGGAGATCGAGACCATCCTGGCTAATACGGTGAAACCCCGTCTCTACTAAAAAATACAAAAAACTAGCCGGGCGAAGTGGCGGGTGCCTGTAGTCCCAGCTACTCGGGAGGCTGAGGCAGGAGAATGGCGTGAACCCGAGAGGAGGAGCTTGCAGTGAGCTGAGATCCGGCCACTGCACTCCAGCCTGGGTGACAGAGCAAGACTCCGTCTCAAAAAAAAAAAAAAAAAAAAGACTTTGGGAAACAAACGTTCCATTACAGAGTTGGAAATATCCTCCAGAAATGTCAATGAAGCTGAATTTGTAGCGTAAAGAGAGTGCTGACGCAACAAGAATTCCAGTGCACTTCACGTTATGCTAAGGGGATCAAGCCAGGTACAGAAAGACAAATATCACATGTCATCAAGCATCACATTTGGGAGGTTAAAAAAACACCCTGAACTTACAGAGATGGAGAGTAGAACCTCTAGTGGTGACCACAGGTTGGGAAGAGTCGTGGGGAAGGGGATATACAGGGTTGGTTAATGCACACGAAATACACTTCGAAGAAAAAGGATCATGTTCGGTAGCACAAGAGGGTGACTACAGTTAACAGTAATTTATTATATATTTCAAAATAACTAAAAGCGTGAAATTATAATGTTCCTAACGCAAACAAATGATAAATACTTGAGGTGATGAATATCCCAATTACCCTAATTTGATCATTACACATTGTATGGCTTGTATCAAAATAGCACTGGTACCCCCTAAATATGTACAACTATTATGAATCCATAAAAACTAAGCATTTTTTAAAAAAGAAATTCCTGTCCAAGCATGCCATTTTTATTACATGTTCTGTTTCAGGAAGAAGGGGGCATTTTCAGGTTGAAGTATCCATACAACTGCCTCAGTTCAACAAGCAGACTTTCATTTCCTTCTATATTAATATCAGTGGGCTGCGGCTTCTGATGGCTCCTGTTCCAGCATCTCATGCTTGTCATAATTATAGAGTTAGTTCTAATAGCTAAACTAAAGCTTTTCTTGTGGGTATTCATTTTGTTAAGAATATACTGTTTCTGCTTACAGTGATTATAATAAGTCTTAGCTACTATAATAAAAGTAAGGGCGGACTATAAATCCTCACTTAGTACACACACATATACTACAGTATGGAAAATATTAGAGTCAACATTTTATGTTCACAAAGTGAAAGCTTTGCCTCAAAAGAGTTTCTTGCACTTTATTTCTATTCGCTGTAGGCATGAAGAAACAAAATCCTATGTGTGATTAATCATATTTTAAAATGCAGATACAATAAAGAAAGCTGGGCATTTCTTAAAATTTGCCTAGTAGTATAGCTTGACACCTGCTGTGGCTATGCTAGAAATTCATTTTGTAGTTTCAGAGGGAAAAGATCAGCTTCATTAAAAAACAATGAATACAGTCATTATACATTTGTCCAAACCCACAGGACGCATAACCTGGAGAGTGAGCCCTCCTGTAAACTCCAGGCTCTGGGTGAGAACGCGTCAGTGTGGGTTCAGCAGCTATAATAAATGTACCACTCTGTGGGGGAGGATGTGCCTGTGTGGGGTAAATGGAGGTAAATGGAAGCTCTCTATGCTTTCTGATCAGTTTTGCTATGAACCTAAAACTGTCAACTGAAACCTAAATAAAGTCTAAACACAAACCAACCATGTATCATGCAAGACAAGCTATGATTTTAGCGTCTTGCCCTTTCACTATGACCTTGAAAGTCCTCACTATATATACTCAGTTATCTGCTATCACAGGTATTATGAATCCCCTAATAAACTGGAGCATTTACATACCTGCTGGAGCATTTAACAGCATGAGTAAGGCCCAGAGTGACTATTCTGCTCGCCTCCCCATCATGAATTTCTATGAGCAACAAAGATGCTTTCCATACCTTTATATTTTGCTAGTAAAGCAAAACTCTTAGAACAGTACCTCTTACCTTGGTTGCAGGTCAGAGTCACCTGGGGAGAGCTCAAAAATCTTGACACCCAGGCTGTACCCCAGGTTAATTAAATCAGACCCTTCAGGGGTGAGATGCAGGCAGCAGTGTTTTCTAAAGTACCCAGGTGACTCTGCTCAAGAGTAAGAACTACTGTCCTAGAAATACAGGAAAAACATCAACGTGGGGGCGGGCACGGTGGCTCACGCCTGTAATCCCAGCACTTTGGGAGGCCGAGGCAGGCAGATCACCATGTCAAGAGACTGAGACCATCCTGGCCAACACGGTGAAACCCTGTCTCTACTAAAAAAAAAAAATTAGCTGGGCATGGTGGCGTGTGCCTGTAGTCCCAGCTACTCGGGAGGCTGAGGCAGGAGAATTGGTTGAACTCGGGAGGCAGAGGTTGCAGTGAGCCAAGATCGCGCCACTGTACTCTATCTAGCCTGGTGACAGAGTGAGGCTCCATCTCAAAAAAAAATATATATATATATTGGCTGGTTTGCATGGGGTAAAACCTGATATGTCCAAAATCAAGTGGTTCTGCTCATCTGTAACTACCATCCATCTGTTAACTTGATTTTGAATGGCCTACAGTCAAAGCTGTTAAAAATAGTGATTTGGAGGTTATCCTTTAGGAATAAAAGAGGAAAGAACGAGCATATGTCGCCAATAATTTGTATCCCTTGTTAAAGAGAAAAAAAAGGAATGAGAAGGTACGTCCTAGAATTGCCAGGTTGTACTTTAAAATTCCACACGCCTGTGGTTTCTTACCTCATCCTCACCCCTCCACTTTCTACTAGGCATTGCCAGAAGAGGAGACAGGTCAGGCATCTCTCTTCTGGCAATGTCATGATTGCATTCTGTGTTTAGAGGTGGAAAAGGACACAAAATTGTTCTATTTCTCATCTTCCATGGATTTAGGCGCTACATTTCCACCATCTTTTGGCATCGATTTCTACTAGATATATAGCCTACTCACTCTCAAATTAAAAGTCTCTGTAATTTGAAGCTACATTTTTATGAATGGAATGAAAATGACTGCTCTTACCTTCCCTCACTTTGGTGCCTCCAAGGACTATTGCAGAGATGCCAACAGATGACGACAGCAGCCAGATGCAGATATTGATGATCTTTGCCTTCAAGGGCGTGCGGAAGTCCAAAGCCTTCACGGGGTGGCACACGGCAATGTAGCGGTCCACACTCATCATGGTCAAGGTGAAGATGCTGGTGAACATGTTGTAGTAATCAATGGAAATTACTATCTTACACAGCACATCCCCAAAAGGCCAGGAATTCATCAAGTAGACTGTACTCTGGAAGGGCATGGTTGTAGTAACTAAAGCATCTGCCAAAGCCAGGTTAAATATGTAAATGTTGGTTGCTGTCTTCATCTTTGTGTATCTAAAAGAAAAGAAACAATAGCATTTCCCTCCATTTTCAAGTCAAACCCATAAGGTGAATGTGTTTGTGATAGCCTTTGGATTACTGATTTTGCTTCTTCATTCAATTATTCTTACATTCATTGAGGGTCTAACATGTAAAAGGACTGTTCTAGACATTGATAGGAAAAATGGACAAAGATCTCTGACTTTATTGTTTATTCTACTGCTTTAAAACATTTAAATAAAGAAGATACAGAAGATAGCAGAGATAGATGAATAGACATATAGATCTAGCATTGCATATAATACAGGTCTTTATTTTGTGGCTGACAATTCATCTTAATCCTGCCCAGAGTCGTTTGGCTTTGAGCATTTTTCAAATACTATATTCATTTTCTTTGACTTGTTTAAAACATATTTTTCCTCAGAGTTATTTTGAGAAATCAATCATTATAATTATGATGTCATTTGAAACTACAAAATGGTTTTCATTTTGATATATGTTCAGTTGCAATCACTGAAACACAATTAGGTTTGCTGATTTTTGTTCTCCAGTGCACCATTAATTTGTCATTTTAAATATGTTATATAAATAAAGCGGGTTGAATCCTGCTCTTACACGTGTCATAGCACTAAGCATAGTATGGTACAGTAGGAGAGAAATAATTCTTTCTTTACTCCCTGAGATATTTTCTAAGCACATAATATGTCTCATCTTCCAATTGAGGGAAGAGTAATTTTCAAGGTAGGTAAGAAAGATTGCTCTTATGCCTGAGTTATTCTTTACATCATAACATGATGTTTAGGACAACTTCATTTTCAACTAAGACTGAATTCAGAGGGTTGTTTTGCTTAGAGAATGCTTCGTCAAATATCCATAGAGTATTAAATAAAAGTTCCAAACCATACCATCAGGTTTTCAAAAGCCAAGAGCTGAAATATGTTGGGAAAATCCATATGTCGATTACTTTCTACAGCCTCAGGTTTGAAGACCTTGCCACAATGCAAGTGTGCCCCATTTGATACATGAATTTCCACATGAGAAACAACTCTGAACGTTTCACGATAGAACAGAACAGCCCTGGCTCCTCTTGGAGGCAGTGTGGTCTCATGTGAACTCAGACAGTCCTGAGTCTGAACTCAGAGAATGACTTATCTGAGTTTCAGTTCCTGCTAAATAAGAATCATAAAACCTAACTCACAGTACATAAGACAAGGGCAGTAGATGGCCTGATGCACAGAATCACACTCCAGCCTCAGTATCTGCTGCCTTTCCTCCCCACCTCCCATCTCTGCTCATTAGGAAGTGGCTGTGTTTGGGGTCAGCTGGGAAGGCATTGTGAAGGCGGGTACTAGAGTTGGTATTTGTTGGTTTCCATTTGGATGTTCTGTTTACTAAAGAGTGATTTAATCTGGAAAGCGAGGAGTTTATTTAAAAATGTGTTTTGCCTTTACACTTTCTATTCAGACATTATTAAATGACCTATAAGTTTTAGAAAGTGACTAAACATGGATGGCCACGGTCTCATAGCACAGGCTTTACAAAAACAGAGATAGCCAAGCAAGGACCGTTACTGAGAAGGAGTCACATGTTTCTAATGAGAAAGACTGAAATGCTATCTATTCAGATATTTTCTTAAAAATATGGTTTTATGTTTGAAAAATAAATGCATCTTACAAACCTACCTTCTACTCTTTCAACTCCTCCCACCCCAAAACCCCCGATACTAGCAAGGATTCCAGCAGGAATCTGACTCCTGCTCTTGTATTTTGTGACCCTGATATTCCCCCTCTTTCTTTATGAAGTCAGAGTGGCATTCTTTTTGCTATAAACTTAGGCAGACCTGGGTCCTAGTCCTTAATTTTCAAACTAACAAGTATACTTTAGAGGGTCCTTAACCACCCTGAGCCTCAGTTTCCCCAGTTGTAAAATGGAAACTATAATATTTATGTCACAGAGTTCCAGGGGTAATGAATGAATGCACCTGAACCAGACAGCATGTCTAATCTATGTCATCTTCCCCAAATCCCACCTCCCTCCTTACGTGGGTGGAAGCCACCAGTTACCACAGGAAGCAGAAAAGAATATAGTTTCTAGGTAACATCCATGGTCATATTTACCCAATTCAGCTTAAATATAAAAGGTGAGAATAAAAATGAGCCCCAGGACCGGACACAAAGAACATGAATTTTGGAATGATACATAAATTACTATAAAATGTAATGTGCATCTTTAAGTAGTCACACAATGTAGAGTAATAGCTTGATTTTAGTTTTTCAAAATATTTATAGCCAATAGATGTATGAAACTGCGTAAGACTTGAACATGTAAAGAATTCAAACCCCATCTTCAGATCTCAGAGAGATGAGCATAGGCAATAATCACACTGACCACATTTCTGAAGTGCCCGCGTCAGGCCCTCTGCCAGGCGTTCCCCAAGCTTTGTCTCGTTTTGTCCTCACAGTCCCTTCACGTGGTAGGTATTGGTACTCTATAGATGAAGTGACTAAGAATCACAGGATTTTCTTTAAAATTCTCAAAGTGATATAACTATAAAAGGCACAGCAGAAATTTAAACCTAAGGGTTTGATCCCAATTCGTGTATTCTTACATCTCCCCAGCACTTTGTAATTTGCAAAGTCCGGTATTTTGACTTCCACGTATCTTGCTTGATTCTCAAAACTACTGCCCTTCTAGTTTCCCTGAGAGACTTATGTGTTTTGCCTCATATAGCTGAAGAAAGTCAGGCTCAGGTAAGTTAAGTGATTTGTTTGGTGTCAGCAGAGGCAGGACCTCAGTGGGAGGATCTGCAAGGGATGGCAAGGCAGGGCCCCTCTTCCAGGTTTCTGGAAGACACATGCGTATAAACCTATAACACTAGAAGGGGAGAACTCATAGAGTATAATTAAAAGTAATGAATAAACTATGACTTCAAGAATATTTATAGATAGTCTTCTGTGTACTACACTGGACTACTCTGTGAACATGAATATAAAGCAAGGCTGTGACGCTCAGAGGCAGTCTGGTTGAGCCCCGGGGTATTGTTTGTACCTAACCGCAACAGAATTAGCCAGTCTTTTCATTCACTGTATGTCCACCACTGAAAAAACAAGCAAGCTTTCTCATTACGCTATGATATGAAATTATTTTCCATTTCACCCACACTGCTTTACAAAAATTCACAAGCATTTCAAGCAAAATGGCACCATCTGGGTGGGAAGTTCTGGCTTGTGTGGAGGAGCTGGAAGTGGGGTGGCAGCTCATGGCTGCACTTTTGAGCATACACACCGCAGGAGCATATGGTATGAAAAGAGCAAAGTCCGTGGGCTGTCCTGGCTAAACTGACAACATAACAGACCTGAAAACAACAGTACGGTGCGTGGAATGGGACGTGAGGGGCAGGCCGGGAAAGAGGGCTTACCTAGGGAACTTGAGTTGTGAGCACCGGGAAGGCTACGGTGGCCAGGCAACAGGGCGGAGGGTGTTCCAGAGACTTAGAAATGCTCCCCAATGACACCTTGACTCAAGACCATCCTAGTGTACTTCTCTTTACAGAGAAATGAGGGGTGGCTTCAAAATTGGCAGCCACTGGTGCTTGTGTGATGGTGAGGGGAACAAAGTTATCTGCTGAGATGTCAGGAACCAATGTCACCAGGCAGGGTTTCTGGGAAGACGTGACACTCACCACGCTAGAAAGGTGGCACTTGAGAAGGCGGAGCTGACCCTGCAACACGGCACCCTCAGGACTTTCTGTCCTTTCCATGCATGGCTGTACTCAGACAATATGCAGGAGGTAGAAGAGGTAATTATTGGATTATTAGCATGCTTTGCTGTTGAGGTGCATTGCCTAGGTTTGTTTGCTGTTTTTTAAATTTCAGTGATGCTTCTTTAATCAGGAACTCCTTTTTACCTTCATGACAATAGTATAATATGCCTTTAATCTTGATGACTGATTACCATATACCTTTCAAACCAACACACTTTCAGTTGCACTGATTTCAGTTATTCTGGGTCTTCCCTTGCACTTGTCCCCCATGGTAACGCATGCACCCTCTCTTCCCTCTCCAGTTATGTGCATGGCCCCTCCCCTGTTTTTACCCTTTCATTTCTTTTAACACGTTTTTAAACCCCTACCCCATCAGTAGCAATATACTAGACTTTGAGGATGACTGAAAAACTCAGTATACAGGCCCTGGCTCTGAGGATCTTTTAAACTGAGACCAGATTCTAATGTGAACTATAGGAATACATGCAAGGGAAAGATTGCTGTGTAGTGAGGAAATCAGGACATATTTTGAAGAGAAAACTTAGCAGGATCTTGAGTTTTGAAAAAGATTTGGACAGAGAGAGAAGTTTTCTGGCTAGTGTCTCATTCAGAGTCAATGAGGAAATGGATTTCCTGGTTCAGGGATTCTGCTGAGGAGTCACAGGTGGCTGCCTGGGATGGAACAGTAGTGTCAGGCCACAGAGGGCCCTGAAAACCAGAAGGAAAAAAATCACTTTAACATTTATTGATGACATTATGTGACAGACACTGTTTGGGGAATTTCATGTTGTCTGATGAAGTTGTCATAATGATTAAATGAGACATGCATAAAATTACTTAGCACCAGACTGGTACCTGATAATTGCTTAGTGAACGCCAGCCTTCATTGTCACATGACTGCTCCTGCTGTTGTTACTGTTGTCATTCATTACCTACCACAGCCCTAATATGCCATATCACAATCCCGTAAGATACCACTGCCCCCACTTTCTTCTGAAGAAAAAAAGGTTGAGAAAACGTCTTAAAAATACTCTCTTGTCCCTACAAAGGACACAAACTCATCCTTTTTTATGGCTGCATAGTATTCCATGGTGTGTATGTGCCACATTTTCTTAATCCAGTCTGTCACTGATGGACATTTGGGCTGATTCCAAGTCTTTGCTATTGTGAATAGTGCTGCAATAAACATACGTGTGCATGTGTCTTTATAGCAGCATAATTTATAATCCTTTGGGTATATACCCAGTAATGGGATGGCTGGGTCATATGGTACATCTAGTTCTAGATCCTTGAGGAATCGCCATACTGTTTTCCATAATGGTTGAACTAGTTTACAATCCCACCAACAGTGTAAAAGTGTTCCTATTTCTCCACATCCTCTCCAGCACCTGTTGTTTCCTGACTTTTTAATGATCGCCATTCTAACTGGTGTGAGATGGTATCTCATTGTGGTTTTGATTTGCATTTCTCTGATGGCCAGTGATGATGAGCATTTGTAGGGACATGGATGCAGCTGGAAACCATCATTCTTAGCAAACTATCACAAGAACAGAAAACCAAACACCGCATGTTCTCACTCATAGGTGGGAACTGAACAATGAGATCACTTGGACTCAGGAAGGGGAACATCACACACCGGGGCCTATCTTGGGGAGGGGGGAGGGGGGAGGGATTGCATTGGGAGTTATACCTGATGTAAATGACGAGTTGATGGGTGCAGCACACCAACATGGCACAAGTATACATATGTAACAAACCTGCATGTTATGCACATGTACCCTACAACTTAAAGTATAATAATAATAAATAAATTTAAAAAAAAATACTCTCTTGTTTTTCAGTTCTTGGAATCTATATGTAATAAGTAAAGGAACTCAGGCTTGTCTTATTCCAAGGTTTCTTTAAAAATCAGGTATTTTATCAGAGACATAAATACTGCCACTTCCTGCAGTTCAAGATTAAAAAGCATTCTGATGAGGACGGTCAAGTATGTATCATGAGGGTAGAAAACATATAGCATGAGAAACAGGGCAAGGCCCAGGCAGAAATACTGTAATAATACATTAAATACTACTCCTCAATGGACAAAACAATGTCATGTACATTCTGGAATTTTTCCATAGGCCCATTTTTGGGGGTGGGAAAACTGAGTTAAAAGGGAGTAGGTGACTTGCCTGAAACCACAAACTAGTGAGACAGTGGGAATTCAAACTTCAGCTCCAATATAATAAAAAAGAAACAGGAAACAAAACAAACAAAAGCCCTGGTGATTTTCTAAATAGATTCCTTTAATACAGCAAAAACCTAAAGGTCCATAGAATGCACCTGAACAAATGCTGTTTGGTGAAAACACGAATGTGATCAAATGCCACTGACCCACAGGAAGCTGGGAGCTCTCTTACAACACTAGAGTTGCCCTTGGAATCCAAACATGCTCAGGACACCAAACTCATTGGGAGGAAAGCTCTGCAGCAGCAGGGAAAATGCAGTCCTTTTTCACAAATGATGGAAGATGAGCATGATGAGAGATGAGTTTGGGAGCTCTTTTCTCTGTATTGACAACGAGCATTTTCCTGGGCGTGTCTTCCAGATGCATGGCATTCTAGATTTTATGTGCAAAATGATCAGAAACGGTGGGGGAAACGGAGAGTGCTGGTCAAAGGATACAAATCTTCAGTATAAGATGAAAAAATTCAGGGGATCCAATGTACAACAGGGACTAGCATCAACAATACTGTATTGCTTATCTTGAAATTTGCTTACTGAGTAGATCTTAAGTGTACTCACCCACCCCCAACACACACCATACACACACAAAATGGTAACTGTGTGTGGTAATGGCTGTGTAATCTGTGGTAATCACAAATTAATGTGTATCAAATTACCATGTTGTACATGTTTAATATATGTAATTTTTATTTGTCAATTATGCCTCACCAAATCTTGGGGGGGAAAATAATGAACCCTGATGTAAAGTATGGCCTCTGGGTGATGATGTGTAAACGCAGGCTCATCAGTCCCACAAATGCCCCACTCTGGGGGAATGTGAGAATGGAGACTGTGCATGTGTGGGGGCATGGGGTATATGGGAACTGTAACTTTCCTTCCATTTTTCTGTGAAGCTAAAACTGCTTTTTTGAAAGTCTGTTTAAAAAATAAAAATAAAATGAAGATTGATGACCGTGCTGATGTCACTTCTCAGTGGAACTTACTTAAAAACATAGAGTGTTTCATTAAATTTTTCAGTTAGTTTCCGTTCACCTCAATGAAATTAACTGCTATACGCTCTTCTGGGTTATTTACTATTGAAATTGTAGGGTTTTTTTTTTTTCTAAAGGGGCAGTAGTTTATTAATTTTAGAAAAGAAAGGAGGGAGGCAGAGGCAGGAGGATGGCTTGATCGCTCCACTGCACCCCAGCCTGGGCGACAGAGACAGATTCTATGTTTGTTTGTCTGCTTAAAAAGAAAGGTAAAAGAAAAGAAAAGGACAGGAAAAGAGAAAAAAAGGAAAAAGAGAAAGCAAGGAAAAAGGAAAATGGAAAGGAAAGATAAGGAAATTAAATTCACTGCTTCTCAAAGGATCTGACTTTGATATCCCTCAGTCTGTAGCATTCTGAAGGAGTCATGCTCACATAGGAGCCAGGCCCTTGCAGCTCTCCAGAATCACTCTCCTGCATGCAAAGTGCAAAGCCATCAAGAGAACAGCAGGCAGCCACGTGCGATCAGGATCCCGATGCACAGCCCCGTGCAGGGGCAGGCTGTCCATGCAGGGTGGTAGCAAGCAAGGAAGGAAGGGTAACGGGGAGCGATGATTCCACGGGAACAGCCAGTGCCCCCGGGAGCTGCTAAGCTCCTCCTTTCAGTTGTCCCGGCTGGGGAATCATGCGCCTCTGGACCCCCAGAAGGAATGTTCTAGTGCATTCAGGGGTACATGCAGGGTAAGCACTTCTCACGCCCAACAGCACCTGTAAGAAAACGGCACCTTGCTAATGACTGGCGTGCACTTTCCTAGGGCACAACTACCTGGATGCCTAGCAATATATGGATACTTAAAATTAATTTTCCTATTTTTATACAGAAAGCTGACCTAAGTCAGAGCAAGCCACAGAGTGTGGGCACATGGAGAGGGGGATGATGGCCCTCCTGTGCTGCCCTCTTCCCACGAAGCCAGTCCTCCACTGGACAGGAAGCAACCCAGTAAGGCAGAGGGCGCTGAGAAGATTCAGGGCTAAGCAAATTGGGCTGTGATACTGGATTGATCATTTAACAATTGCCTGCCCTTGGGCAGTTCATTAAACCTCTGTAGTTGATTTCCTCAACTGTAAACGAGCTCTAACAATCTTCATTTCATAGGTGTGTTGTGAATTTGTGTGAGCTCAACAGGAGCTCTGAAAATCAGTCCTGTCATAGCTGATCTCTGACTGCATGTAACTCCAGCCATTCTTAATCCAAGGCTTCCCTGCCCAGCTTCAAACCAGTTCCTTTGGGATCTCTGAATTCATCACATGGTTTTGTCGTCCTCCATTGAAATTTCAACCTGCTTGGCCAATGGAGAAGGCAAGTGTTAAACAAGCCATTTACAGTATTATCCCCCTCCTAAAATCTATTCTTCATATATAAGCCTTCCTTACCAAATACATAAACCTGCATCCCCTCCAAAGAAAGGGAAAAAAAGGGACGACTGTTGATCTTTCTGTTGAGGAATAAATAAATGTTATTCTGAAACCATCTCTTGTTAATATGATTCTAAGCATGTATTACTTGTACCACTGAAACCACATAAGCTAAACCTTCAAAAGGCAACTGTCCTGCAGCCATACAATTTGAGGTTTTTAGCTGAACACAGAGACTCCTGGGGCCACGACAATTAAGTGCATCCAAGTTAATCGGGAATGAAGGGAGGTGCCAACTGCACAGCCACATGAAAATATTGCTGCTGCTGAGATGCAGCTGAATGAGTCATGGAGAGGAGCTATTCTGTACCAGTGAGAAGCAAATTCCTTCTGAAACTAACTCTGAGACAGGCATCAGAAAACATGTAAAGTCAACAAATCAAGAAATGATTTTGAAGGCTACAGTTTTGCCTGGAGTCTATTAAAGTTTAGGAGCTCTATACCTGATCACCCAACTGGTTTCTCGCATTCTTGCTCTCTCTCTCTCTCTCTCTCTCTCTCTCTCTCTGCAGTTGTATAGTCTCTGATCCCTGAAAACAGTGCCACAAGGCTTTGGCCTCCATCTGCGATCACACATCCCACAGGGGAGAAAATAATTTGGTTAATCCATGTAAGCAGTTGCAATTCTCTCTTTCAAAAGGTTGTCAAATGTATACAAATTACTTTGAGAAATGAAAGATAGTCTCTTGAAAATAATTTCTGAAGTTATTTTTGCTACATTTGTATTAAAGAAACTGTTTAAAGACAGGATGAAGAAATTAAAGACAGTTTCAAGAAAAATTAGAACATACTATATTAACCAAAGCCTAAAATAAGACTGGTGTCCTGTAGGGAACAGCCATTGGTGAATTATACAGGTACGATATTGTACCTCTGCTTTTTTTGAATGCCTCTGTACATGTGATTTGGTGATATTATCTAAGGTAGGCTATGTTGACACTTGTGAGAATGTGGAACATGTATGTACACACAACTACAGTTGTGTTTACAACAGGTAATTTAACAGTGATTACAACAAGTTATCAGTAATTCAACAGTGATTACAACAGGTACTTCAAGGAGGGAGAAGAAGAAACTTGGGAGAGAAGAGGCAGGCATTGTGCCAGACACTCTGTCACCCCATTCCGTCCCACACTTCTCTAGTTCCAAGACAGCCACATAGTTTTGGTGAGACTGAGAAAAGAACAACCATGAGGCCCAGACTGGCTCAGGGGTGACTTGAATGAGTCAGTAAATGGCACATAACCTAAGATAATCCCAGCAGAGGAAGCCTGGAACTTCTGTTCAGTGGATTGGGGAAGAAACACTGTATCCCACTACTTATAAGCAAGAAGATGAGTATTTTTATAAGGACCAAGCTCTATGCCTAGTAAGTTTGGGTGAGTTGGCTCCCTTTGGTGCAGAAATTTGAGGTCAGGAAATGTAACCATTTCCATAGTACCTTTGCAGTTTTGTTTTCTTCTAGGCCCCTTACAAAGTTCTCCCATTAGGGAGGTTTCAATACTGCTGAGGCTGAACTGTAGGGAAGCAAAGGTCTCCCAGAGGATGGTTCACGAGAGATGGAACCCTATAGGTCTGTATTCTGACAGCAACAAATTAATTACAACTAATAAGAAAAGGAATAGGCTAAACTTAAGACCAAGGATCAAAGAATTGTCTGATTCCTCCTATTTTTCTTAATAAATTTTTCTTGTTTATCCTTACATTTAATTTACAAAAATAAACAAAACGAGAACATATAAATAATTGTTGTGAAAACTGAAGCTTGACAGAGTGCCCTCTTAAGGAGAACAGAAAGAGGATGGGCAGTGTTCTGAGCTGAACCATGCCCTCCCAAAATTCCTATGTTGAAGTCCTAAGCCCCAGTACTTCAGAATGTGACTGTACAGTCCTGCCTTGGTATCCTTGGGGGATTGGTTCCAGGACTCCCTGTCAGATCCAAAATCCATGGATGCTCCAGTCCCTGACATAAAATGAGGTGGTGTTTGCATGTAACTTATGCAGATCCTCAAGATTACTTATAATACCTACTACAATGCAAAGGTTATGTAAATAGTTGTTATACTCTACTGCTTATGGAATAATGACAAGAAAGAAAGTCTGTACATCTTCAGTACAAGTGCAATTTAAAAAAACAACATTTTTCAGCCATGATTGGTTGAATCCATGAATGCAGAATTCACAGATATAGAATGAGGGCTGACTGCATTTGGAGATAGGAGCTTTAAAGAGATAATTAAGGTAAATGAGACCATATGGGTGGGCCCCAGTCTGATATGACTGGTGTCTTCATAAGAAGAGATTAGGACACAGATGTGTAGGGCAAAGGCTATGTGAAGTTACAGGGAGAAGGCCGGATCTACAGGTCGAGGAGAGAGGCCTCGGGCCTCAGGGAAAGTCCTGCAGACACCTTGATCTCAGGCTTCTGGCCTCCAGAACTGTGAGACAGTCAACAACAGGGGTTTCTTAACCCACCCAGTCTGTGGTGCTTTGTTATGGCAGCCTCAGCAAACTAATGGAGGCTCTAGAAACCTGAGGTGCCAGGGAGATAATCACACTGAGCCATTTAGAAGGAAGGAGGCCAGCTGAGTCTGCAGAAAGGAATGGATAACTGGGAGAGAGAGAGAGAATTAGATTTAGGATTTGTCAGAATGTACCTGACAGTTATGGCCACAAGAATGGATGAAACCATTGATAGGGAGTGTGATGGTCAGTTTGATGAGTCACCTCGGCTGGGCTCTAGTCCCCAGGTTTTCAAATACTCATCTCAGTGCTGCTGCAAAGGTGTTTTGTAGGTGTGATTAGAGTCCATAATCATTGACTTTAAGCAAGGGAGATCATCCTAGGTAATCTGAAAATGCGGCCTGATCCAATCAGTGAAAACCTTAAAAGCAGAGCCGAAGCTCCCTGAGGAAGAAGAAATTCTGCCTGGAGAGCAGCAGCTTGTCTCTCCTGACTTCCTATCTTAGCCAGTCCCACAGTCAGCTATGCCACTTTTTTGTGAGAAATTTCTTAACAGGGACATCCCCTACTGGTCCTGCTTCTTCGGCTGATCCATGACTAATACAGAGAATGTGCAAAGTGAGGACAGAAGAGGGCTGAGAAGGCTCTGGAGAATATGAGCATTTAGGAAACATCAGAGGAAGGGCATTCTGTGCAGGGGGGCAAGGAGAATGCCAGAGGATGCGAGGGAAGCCAAGAAGAGGGTGCTATTCGAGAAAGTGAGGACCTAAGGTTGCCCAAGCATGCCAGACCATCCACACAAGCCAAGTGAAAGTGACCTAAAACGACCATCTGAAACACACACCAGGGCTTTGGTGAAGGAGCACGGGGGGAGCTCAAATGCTCAGGGCAGAGGACCGGGTGGAAGAAAAGGAAACAAAGAGGAGGGATTACTCCTCCAAGAAGCTTGCCTACCCACGACAGGCAGGCAGATGAAAAGACGTTAGCTAAGGAAATGAGGAAAATGGAGGGTTGGTGGACAGTGGGTTGTTGATTACTTGTAAGATGACAGACACTTGGGTATGTTCATGTGCTGAAGAGCAGGTGAAGAGGGAGAGATTGCAGACACAGTAGAAAGGAGATAGCTTATATGGTAAAGACCCCAGAAGGCAACGAGCTTCAAAATCCAGGAGCAGGAATTAGCCTTGGATAGAAGGAAGGAGAAAATTCCTGTGAGACAAAACAGAATGCAGGGAGGGTGGCTGCCAGTGTGCGTATGTAGAGAAGCAGTGTTCCTGAGGGCTGCACTCCAGTGTCTTGGTGAACTACTAGGTAAGACCACTCATGAAGGGAATATGATATGACCATGAAGAGAATATGATCAGGTGGAGGGTTTCAGAATAAGTGTAGATTTGAATTCATTTTTTAAAATGGGAAGTGAAAGAAGGAATTGGCTCTTTCTGGAAAATAGAAGAGGGGCACAGAAAAATGTCTAGGGAGAATTAGGGTCAGATATACTTGAAGGTGGTGACTTTGTCTTGACAAAGATAAAATTGATTTTATCCAACAGCATCCAACTAGCTGGGTATAGGAATAAGGAAGGTAGGTTACTGGCTTAATCAAGGGTTAAGGCTTTAGTGGAAGACACTGGCAGAAGTACAAGAAGGCAGGACACGTGAGTGTGTTGTCAAGACAGAGCTTTAAGTGATAGCTCATGGAGTCTAGGATGGGGAAGAGAAAAAGAGATAGTCTGGGAGAAAATGTAGAACCTCCTGGAAAGAAAGAATCCAAACGTTTGCAGGAGTGGTATGGTGGGAAATGAGGAGCAGAATGGGTAAGAGCGCAGGATCTATGGTCAGGCCGCTGGGATCATTTTGGCCCTGTGAGTTACCCAGGTGTGACCTTAGTTTATTTCAATCTTTTGTGCTTTAGTTTCCTCATCTATTAAGTGGGTATGGTAATGATATACCTATAGTTGCAAAGATTAAATAATTCATGTGAAGAAGGTAGCTTTACCTGCTTGACACATATTAAGTGTTCATTAAGTGTCAGTCACTTTCTTTAAGGGAGGAGACAGTCGAACATGTATGAAGTTGTGGTAAGAGTGGGAGAATGGATGTTTACGATGTCAGAGGTAGGGCTCCCTCTGGCAGGGCAGAGGGGTGTGGGTGTCATGGTGTTCATTAATTAATAAGAAATGAAGACTGCACGGGGGAATCCTGCACAGGAGGAAGTCGTGAGACCACAGGATTAGAATCCTGATGGTCAGCCGAGTGTAGTGGCTCACACCTGTAATCCCAGCACTTTGGGAGGCCAAGGCCGGCAGATCACTTGAGGTCAGGAGTTTGAGACCAGCCTGCACAACATGGTGAAACCCTGTCTCTACCAAAAATTAACTGGCCATGGTGGTGCATGCTTGTAATCCTTGCTACTCGGGAGGCTGAGGTGAGAGAATCACTTGAGCCTGGGGGGCAGAGGTTGCAGTGAGCTGAGATCATGCCACTGTACTCCAGCCTGGGCAACAGAGTCAGACTGTGTCTCAAAAAAAAAAAAAAAAAGAATCCTGAGGGTCACACCCATATTCACACCCAACAACCAAAAACTCCAAAGCCTGGTGAGTGAGGAGGCTGGAGCACTTACATTTTAAGGTCTCCTCAGTGAAAGTTAATGTGCCCTAATTATCAAGGGATTATGTCAGTTGGTACACACTAAATGATGAGAACTCTTGAAACTTTAAATCAGAAGATACGAGGCAGCACTCCAGGGACCCGAGGTGGGAAAAACTATTTGTAAGGCAGGCCTAAAAGTAGCCAAATCTTTTTCCACAGCTCTGCCTCCCCAGGTCTGAGCTGAACAGTCTAGATTGCGCCTGCCCACACTCTGACCATCTAAGTTCCATTTCTACAATTATTTTCTATGAGATTGAACTATGCTAGGAGCCCTTCCCATGTAAAATATTTTAAAATAGTAGCCTCCATCTTTCAAGCACAGCTACTCAGTCTCTTCAGTTACAAGGGCTTTGGGCCTCCACACCCTGGTTTGCACTCAAGCCTGATGATCACAATGCAAGCCACTTTATGCCACCCTCTCTCCAACTTCAGTCTCTTCATTTCCTAAGATAAATAAACCCAAGTACATCAATTCTTCTTCAAAGGTTTTATTTTTCAATCCTTGAACCATCTATCATTATGAAATAATGCTAAATACTCCTTTTCCCTCTTAGCTATAGACTTAAGTGAACTAGGTTCACTAGACATTAACCTTTTACTTGTGAAGAACTTGAGATGTATGTGCCCTAGCCATCAGTGAACTAGCTAGATTTCAGTAGGTTGGCACTCCAGGATGGCAGTAGAACTCTTCGCTTTTCATTTATCATCAAATGTAACCTTTAAGCATTGAGAATGGAGTGGGAGAATGGAGAACGATGTATGTGAACTATCCAACTCCTTTTATATTTTTAGCTGAACTTATCCCCTTATAACACACTTTAGTGTTGGATATCTTTGGGAAATCTATCCATTAAAAGTCCTAGCTAATCTACAGGATTTTTTTCCTTCTTCCATGTCAAATGTTCCCCACGGAGTTATATTTGCACATAACATCTAAATGTTATTTTAGGATTCTTCAGTCTTTTTAATTCCAGTCTGCAAAAGGTTGTAGAGCAACTACAAAGCTCTTTTCAAACTGGAGACTTCAGGGGCTCATTCAAATAACAATAATATGTATCTGTTTTACTTGAGCACCCAAATATGATATGGGTAGAAACAGAGCTAATTTGTTTTCTTAGAGCTTTCTTTTGTGTAACAATGTTTCTATTACCCCACCACCAAAAAAATGGCTTCTGTACCAAAGATCTCCTAAAAATTTTGATTAAAATTTAGAATACAGTTGTCTTTTCTTTTGTCTAATTGTCTCTTTAGTAGAGGCCAGCCCTCAGATTACTAATGACTTGGACAAACAATTTACTTTTAAAATATTCCCTCCTTTACTCATCATGGATAGAATTCTGCGAAATGCAATAGGCAATTATGAAAACCAAGGGCACCAAGCTATAAACACTAGTTGCTGGTGAAATGAGCTTTATAATAAGTGTTTGGAGACTTAAATGATGGTTTTTAATGTCAGAGCATACATAGGAAGAAAAGACCTGACATTCTCAAGCAAACAAAACAAAACAAAACAAAAAACAAAAGATAAAGCAGTATTTTTATTATGATAATATTCCAAGGGAAAGATTTATGCTATCATTCATGATATGGTTGCTAAAGTTCATAATAAACAAAAGGCCTGTTTCAAAACTAAAATCAAGCTTAAAAAAAAATCAGTTATTCATCCTTTCAGAGTCCCTAGCCAGGGTGACTTGCACCCCGCCCTTATTTCACAGAGACTTCTCAAAGGAACACAAGTGTCCTACTCCCTCTCACAGGTGTGTTGACAAAACTCTAGTGCTTCCAGAAAAGGAAACACATCTATCTCAAGAAGAGTGCAGAACAAAGTTAGGTTTTTCTTTTCTTGCTTTTCTTTCTTAAAGTCAGAATCACTTTGCTTACCAGAAAATTAGCATATACGTGGACATTGGGATACTTATTATTGGAAGTTGACCTAAAGAAATTTCCACACACACAAAAATAATAATAAAATAAAACCTTCAATTTCTCATGGTGGAAAAAAAAACAGCAAAGCAGTTTTTGAAAATCTCCACAGGCCATGCTTTAGAAGATAAATATTATTTACTGATATTCCTAACAAATGGGATGACATTTGGTACTAAAAAGGCTCCTATATGCATATCAACAACGCTAGATCACATATCAGGCTTTTGTTTCATAAGCCAAAACACCAGTCTGAGGAGTCACAGGAAATTCGGAATTATCTTCAGTGCATTGGGTGGGCTTGAAATTTATCTTAAGAAATATTTGCAAAGGGCAAAACAAAGTGCTACGAACTGGCGCAGGCAACCAGGCAAATGGATTAACCCCTTCACCAGGAGACCCTGACCCTGTTGTCAGCACTCTGGCGCCTTGCCCTGAGCATAGAGTTTTCAGCAGAAACGCTGGGCCCTAGGGTGGAGTCGGGGGGGGTCACTCTGAAATCTTCCAGATGCCCCTGGCCGCTCGGATTCGCCTGTGTGAACCTCTCAGCACTCCACCAAAAACTACCAGAAAATCCTTCACCTCTTCTAGGAGGCTACCCTGTAGCACTTCCAGCATCCTTCACAGAACAGAGTTCCCATCGCCTGGCTAGCTGCCCCCACCGCCGCTACAGTGGCGAGGCCCGACCCTCACTCCCTGCCCTGCCCAGCCCCCCGCGCCGCGCCGACCCCGCGCTCACCGGATGATCACGAACATCACCAGCGAGTTGCCCACCAAACCCACAACGAACACCACAGAGTAGACAGCCGTGATGATGACCGGGATGGCCGGGGAGATGTGCGCGGGTTCCAGCTGCGCGTCCTCCGAGCCGGCGCTGCCGTTGCTGTCGAGCTCGGCCCAGCCGGGAAACCAGGCGCTGCTGTTGGGGGGCAGGCAGGCGCTCGGGGCGCAGGTAGGGCCCGGCTCCCCGCGGAAGATCTGGACCGGGGAGTCCATGGTGGGGCGGCTGCAGCGGGAAGACCAGCACAGGCGGCACCTGCGGGGCTGCGGAAGCGAGAGAACCGGCTGGACGCGGAGAGGCAAACTTTGCCCCCGCCCTGGCTGGCGCCGCTGGGGACCCGGAGCCTGCGGACCCCCACCCTGGCCGCAAGTCGCCGGGAACAGGACAGGGAGGACAGACTTCTCGCTTCCTTCTCCGCCAGCAGGCGCGCCGCTGGGTGCCAGAGAGGGGAGAAGAGCGCTCACTCCTTCTCTCTCAGCTCCTGAGGTGCCTCCCTCACCATTTCTAGGCACCAGCCCCTGGTGGAACTGTCCCCAGACTGCCTATCTGAGCCCCCAGGGTCAAGCCCCTTTCCCACCTCCCAGAACGGAGGTCTAGCTAGAACTGCGCCTCGAAAGCCCAAAGCTTACCTCTGGTTCCCAGAGACAGGCGAAGGCGAGGTAATTTAGGGGACGCCCTGGTAGGTGCTGAACCGCGCGCTCAAGAGTCCCGCTCAGCTCTTGGCGTCACTTGCTCTCGGACCCCGGCCCCACTCTCGGCCCCAGGGCTGCTGTTCCGCTGAGCGCAGTCCCCGCCTCTCAGTGCACGGCTCCCACTACTGGCCGCGGCTCCGCGGGGCGGGGCGGGGCGGGACGCAGCCGGGACGCGGCTGGGCGCTGGGGACCCGCGGGCAGAGAGCTCGGCTGGTGCGCCCGCCCCAGGCCGGCCGGTCCTTGCCCCGCCCCTCCCGCCCGGAGTCAGCCCCGAACTCCCTAGCCTCTCAGCCCCGCGTCCCCTCCAGCCCCGAAGGCTCGCCCGGCCCACTAACTGCCCGAGCGGCACACAAGCTAGCCCCCGGCCATGCAGCCTTCCCGGAGACCTGAGACTGAGCCATTTAGGTTTAGTAAAAAGGAGGGGCGTGCCTATTTTGTGCAAGTATGCACCTGGATTTTCATATTGTGTCTAGAACTTATCTGCATAGTTCGCAGTCAGGAACTACTCTGATTAGAATGACCCATACAAAGAAAGTAGCAAAATGATCCAGTTATAATAAGACCAGTTCATAAAATAATGACTTAAAAGACACATAAATAGAATATTTCCTTGTGTTCTCTTCCATTCCATCTGCTGTAACTGGGATGACAGGCTGCAGACAAACTGCACCTTACGGGTATTACCTGACTTGCTGATAGTATCTGAGAAGGGCAAAACACTTTCCTTACCCGGGCCTCAGTGGTGCTCTAAGGAGGTGAAAATGCCTCTGTTTTACATTTATCCCTGCAGCCATCATGTTCTCCTCACTTCTCCCTCACAGTAGCACCGCCTCCATCATACGGCCGGCCGCGAATCTGAGCGTCCATAAATAAACTGTCACCGTCATTTCTTTGCATAACTCTGCTAGTCCAAGGATCGCTGTCAGATTCTGCTGGAGTAGAGACATTCTCTTCTCAGGCAAAGGGACCGGCAAGACCCAAGGGGAGCAAGGGCTCAGCCCCTAAAATTAAGGTTCTGAAAGGAAGTGGGGAAGTTCTCTTTCTGCGTAGGGTACTGGAGGCAGACCTGGGGGTGACTGAGGGTTTAGGCACCTCAATTTTCCCAGTGGATTCACTGCCTCAGGCTGACAAACACAGGTCCCCACTGCATCCCACAGGTAATGTCCATGCCACACCTGGGCACACTAATGGCTGATACAACCCTTCCCTCCATCAGCTGAGGGCAGAAGGGAGCTCCTGTCTCTTGCAAGACGCCATGACCCCAAAGTGGGATTTGACCACCAGCGTCTTCTCGCCTAGAGATGCACAGATGCACACCTCTTTTGAGCAGTGTAATATGAAGAGCATAAGGAAATCTTCTCTTTGTTCAACCATATCCCTTCAACTCCTTCAAATAATTTTGAAAATTATTATCAAGTCTTAGAGTTCTTTTAAGTCTGATTGCAAACTGTCATTGGAGGATCACATCTGCTTCAGTAACACATCACACCTGCTGAGACCTCCGCGTGTCTAAGGGTGCCCTCTTCATAAGGAAGATGGCAGACTGTCTTCCCCGCATGTCTGGGAGCTCCTTTCCTGCCACAGTGATCCCACGCTGCCACCAAACCAACCCAGCAAATAGTTTACTTGCAACTAACAAAAACTGGGCGGTGTCAGTGTTAAAAAGAAAGTAAAAATAGTATGTCAAAAGGAAATAAGAAGTTCAAAATTATCCATCTATCTTTTTATCTATTACCTATTTGTCTATTTATGATTCCATGCATCAAAGACACAATTGTGTTTGTGCTACACACTTTTGAAGGTGCCCGTATTTTCTATCTAGGCTTCTTTTGTACTTGTTTACCACATTGGTTGTTTTCTTTGGTTAGTGCACAGGTGAGTCTCACAGCTGGTAATGTTAGATCTGGGTTCAAACACAGGTGTTTCTGGCTCTTGCATATGCTTATTGAATAGAACTATTTCATGTAAGAAGACAAATACAGAACCACTTTTCTCCTCCAAAGACAAAATACATTTAGGAAGGGGATATTCAGCAAAGATGGAAAAAGAAAGGAAAAGTTATTATTTGAAAAGATTTAGGTAAAATTGTAAAGAGGTGAAAACCTTTAAAGAAGTTACCAAGTTGATACAATTTCAACAATTCAGACTCTTGAACTCCATTTCTCACATATACCATGAGTGCAGAGGAGTTTCCCTTCCATAACAAAAGCAGGGGTACAAGTCCAGCCTGGGGTTACCAAACTATAATAGGAGGTTCTCATTCTCATTGATAAAAATAAAAAAAGTCCTCTTCTAGTCGAGACACTCTTTTGAAGGTAAAACAAGACTAATTATGATAAAAGTAGTTTTATTTCATTTGAGCACTCCTATCTTTCTTTTTTTTACCAAATTAATGGCCAAAATAAAGGGAAGACAAAATGAACAGAGCATGGAGAAGCCTTCAGGTGGCTCAGGTTGCCAGGGGAACCCACCCGAGTCTCTAACTCCAGGAAGTACGGCTGCTTCTGTCGAGTCATGCTCTTGGGAATATGCAATTTTATCATAATATTGGATAAAAGCTCATAAAATAGAAAGGAAAAATAAACTGCTAAAATGCTGTGCACTGTTACACACTGATATAAAGCACACATGGTTAGGCTTGGCCATTCTACTCAATGCAAACACTATGCTTATAACTAAGTACATGGAAAGCACTTTCAAAGATGAAAATGTGGTGATTTTTATTGGATAATGCTACAATGCTAAGGAGCATCTTGGGTGGTGGGTGGCTTTGACATTTTTGTTAGATAGACTAGATAACCTACCAGTAAATTGCAATTAACTCCCTTTCTTGTGGCTCCAACAACAGATATTGTTGTGCAGCAATGAGTGCAGAGCTGGAGGGAGCAACTTCGTTAGCTTAAGACCCCAGGGCAGCCAATGGAGTCTTGCTGAGCCGGGATGCAGCTGGCTTCAGCTCACTTCACTCAGCAGATATTGCAGAGTATCCCCAAGTGGCTGAAGAAAAGGCACCCTCTGGGGGTACAACAATACCAACACAGAGACAATCTCTTCTCAAAGAGGATGTGCAATCTAGTGTGAGAGATGGGATCTAAATTTTTTTAATGTTAGGAATAATTAATGAATAATTAACAACAATTAAATCCATCCAGCTTTGGCAAATATTATGTAGAAAAGGTGTTTAATAAACAGTGATAGCCAATGCAGCAAATTTGCATGAAATTTAAAAACAGCATCCCTTTCATAACGCACTTATATCTGTCAGAAAGCTGTCAAAATAAATACCCAAATCAGTCTTGTCTTCAGCGTGAAGCATCCTGTGAGATACTGCACACTGAGGTGGAGTGTAGTCTACACCTATGTGCAGATTCTCTGAAGAAGACCTGGTGTCTGGGAGCCCTGCTCAGTCAGCGAACATCAGGGAAGCCCTTCTTGAAATGGCATTGAAGCTGATATTTAAGGACTGCAGTTATGGCAGTTATCCAGGAGAGGGGGAAGAAAGAGCATTCCAGGTAGGGAACAGCATATGTGAAGAATGTAGATGGTCAACAGTGGGGCATTTCTGCGGCACCCTGACGAGGCTGAGGTGCTTGAGCCTGGTGATCAAGAGCAGTTACGGCGCAGACCATGCTGAACCTTGTCAAGAATTTCAAAGATTTTGGATTTCAGCCTAAGAGTAATAAAAAGCCAGTGAAGGCTCTCAGGCAGGAGAGTGGCATGCCCAGATTGGAGTCTTTGAAGTATCACTTGTCTTTAGTTTGGTGAACATACTGGAGGGAATGCGTAGGTGTGAGGAGCTCCATATTGAATCGGAATCGTGTGTTGTTGCAGCTAAAGGTGCTGTGCATGTGACATAGATGGCATGCAACCAGGACTTTCTCACGGCTGTAGACTTAAACTTGAAACTGCTTATACTGAAACTCTTGACTGCATTGAATCCACAGGTTTGAAAAGTCAGTGCCGGTCACATGTCAGACTCTAAGTTGGGGAGTGAGAGAAAGTTTGGCAACACAAAGCAATGAATGGCTTATAAGACGTACAGGCAGAATTATTTCAAAAGAAGTTTAGATTATCTCTGGTAGTAGAAGAAAGATGACACTAAGGTAGGGATTGGAATTTGAGCAAGAATTTATCAAGAAGAAAAGGCATGGAGGCACACATGCAAAGGTGTGAGAGCCTGACACGTGGTGGTGTGGGCCTTGCAGTGTTACAGAAGGTGTGAGGAGAGGAAAGTGGTGCATCGGGACAGGCAGGTCGCAGACTCTGGGAAGAGTAGGTTGGCCCTGCCGTGCTGGGATCGTGAGCTGACCGTGTGGTGGAAGTGGCCCTGACTGACGCAAGGAGGACGCCTTTGGACAGAGAACAGTAGTAAAGCTCTCCTAATCATCTAGGTGAGAGGTGAATCAACCCTAAAACAACACAATTGCTAAGCAGATTTGGGAGAATAGGATAGTTTTGAGAACCATGTAGGAAATCAAATTGACAAGAAGTGGTTTGAATGAATGTGGAAGTAAGGGAGGAGAAAGGGTTTATAATTACTTTAGGATTATGCTTGGGTGACCAAGTGAATGACGGTGCCATTAACTGAAATAAGAAATACAGGAAGAATCACAGCAAGCTGTAGAAAGAACAGAATGAGCTTGGGTTTGGAAGGCTGTGCTTGAGGCACCAGTGAGGCATTCATTTGGGTGCGTGGTCCAGGGCTGTCTAATGCTGGGCAGATTGTGTTGGAGAGACACAGGGCAGAGCCATGCAGGTAAATAAGGGCATGGAAAGTGAACATGGCAAGAAAATCAAGCTGATGAGAAAATGCTGGACAAACCATGAGCTTTAATAGGGATCTATCAAAGAACACTGATGAAGAACAGGCATCAATGAAGGAGAAGGAAAAGAAACAGTCAGAGAAACCAAGAGGAGAAAGAATTTCAGGATGGAGAGGTGATCAACGGTGTCCACATGGCCAAGAAGTTAAATAAGGTATTTGGCAAAGAGAATGCCACTGGAGACACCAGTGCTATCTACAATTAAAATTACATTTTATATTTGCTCAATGAACAGAAATTAACAGACAATAAAATAGTGAAAGGGCAAAGACCCACTGAGCCTCAGAGTGTCTGCTGAAGGTGCTCCTACCCTGGGGTAGAGGGTAGGGGTATGCCACATGGCTAGTGCAAAAGACACCTGCCTCTCTCTCACTGCCCAGGGCCACACCCCACTTTATATCACAACTACGGGAACACAAAAAGCACCCCTTGCCACTGGCCATGGGAGAATTTTGCACTCTGCAATGGAGGTGCCCTCTCTCTGGTAGACAAGGTCTCAGGCCCTTAGCTTGTGTGATGTTACTCTCCCTTTTACTCGTCGAAATTTAGTATGTTTCCACTGAGGTTAAAACACAGCCAACTCCACACACTATAGGTCTTCACTAGTCTGGATTTTGACCAAAGGTCATCCTTATTGGTGACTGTGGGGAGAGAAGTCTCCTGCTGCAGTGGCCAGCTGCTCCAGTGTTGCCAGGCCATGGGTCACACATAGCAAAGCCACTTTGTGTCTCAGCTGATCAGCCTCTATCTGCCTAGTTTTTAGAAAGTTGAGTTTTTCATAAGGTTCTCTGTAATAGAACTTCCAAAATCACTTTGTCCAAATCCTTTTGCAGGCAAATTAAATTAAGGCAATTATTTTTAAAAATAAATAATCCTTTCGCAAAGACATATTCAAGTTCCAAGGGATCTTTTCTTTTTCTTTCTCTGTTTGGTTTGTTTTCTGTCAAGTCCAGGAGATTCCTCTACCCCTACCCAAGCCCCTGTCAATACCTCACATTAATGGTTACTGAGACTGTTTCTGGGAATTATACTCTCTTCCCCAGGGTGGGGATGCTCCTCATCTGCCTTAGAAGAGGCATGGTAGGAAGATCAGACCCCTTCAAGGATTATTTTCACAAACGTTGCCTGAACTGACTCTCCCGCTCTGATATGATGCCCCTCAAGTGGGTCTGGAGGACAAGTGGATGCCTGTCTACTTCCATCACTCTCGCCTTCACTGTACTCGAAAATTCTGGTTTGGAGTGTAGTTGTAGGCACTTTCCATTCTCAGCTTCCAAGAACTGAATCAAAAAGGCCATTTTAAAGGGCTTGAACACATTACTTACATGAAAATGTTGCTCATAGTTCAGATGACTGCCTTACAGTTTCAGTTTATGGATGAAGACATGAATCTCCAGGGAGAGCAAGAAGGCCAGGAGCTTTTCATCTTCAGGAATTACCATAATTACTGATGCACAATTGAGCAAGCAAGGACATTTAGGGCAGATGCACAAAAGCACTGCCCAGAGAGGGACTGGTTGACTGCTAGTTTGGAGAATAATTGGCTTCCCTGGGAGTGAGGGACTCCTCAGTCCCTGAATGGCTGCATTTTGCCTTGCTCTTGAATGGACTGGGAGAGGCTGTGCAGAATCTCCAGAGGGTAGCCTGGGCAACCAGCAGACATTAAACTCTTCCTCCCCACTCACCTGGCTCCTTGGCATGCAAACGCTCTGACAAGGCGGCCATGCTGTCAGCTTCTGCAGAGGGAAGACAAACTTCACCCTGGGACAGCGGGTCTTTATTACCAAACCCACAGCGCTCAGTACCCCAGAATTTGGTCTGGTCATGCAAGTGTTCTGATCACCCTCCACCTCACCAAACCCACTGTCCTGTATGCAAAGAGAGAAAAGCATTTTCAGTTAATAAATATTCATACTGATACTTTTATTCATATCTCCAATACAGTTTCTGGCATCTACAAAGCATAAATTAACTGGATGAATTAAAAATAACGGCACGCTGGGAGCAGTGGCTCGCACCATGATCCAAGTGCTTTGAGAGACCAGCGAGGGAGGATCTTTTGAGGTCAGCCCTGTACAACAAAGATTTTTTTAAAAATCAAAAATTATTAAATAAAAATAAAAATTAGCCAGGAATGGTGCCCACCTGTAGCTCCAGCTTGAGCCCAGGAGTTCCAGGTTACAGTGAGCTATAATGGTGTCACTACTCTGCAGACTAGGTGACAGAGTGAGATCCAGTTTCAAAAAAAAAAGGACAAATTATATGTTACATTTCACATTAAAGAAGCAAAGGAGAATGGATGGCCTTGGGACCAGAAAAAATGGTTATAGAATATAAGCATGTGTTGGAAAGCTAGCATTACCTTAAGACAGTGGTTATATTTAATTTACCAACTTCAAGAGCATTTTGTTTTCTTTTTTCTTACATAAATCTTGAAGTATAACTATGACCAAGGTGGTAGAATGCAAGTCTAGAGAAAACTGGTTGGTGGATTTCTTTGGATCCCATATAGCACTGTGCACATTTATGAAGATCAATAAATTCACTGAATTTAACAAAACTTAAGAGTTCATGACTCCAAAGGCAATATACTTGGAATAAGCTTTGTATCTGAAGGCAGTGATTGCTCAAAATTTTACTTATTTTACAGTAAAGTTCACAATTATTCAGTTAGCACTCAAGAGTCTAGAAACAAAAATCCTCTAAGTGGAGAAGCCGCAGTAGCTCATGACATCTAATAATACCATCTCTACTGACTCCTTTGTCTTATAAGAAAAAGATCTTCAGTTTCTAGCATTTCACAGCATGTGCCATTCAAATTAAAAGCTTTAGACTGCACTCAAAAAAATCATATTTAGAAAGAAGATCAAAGCATGGTTCTACAAACTACAAGAAAAGAAAAAAATGAATAGAGAATGTTTGAATAATCTACCCTAAGAAAGAACGAGATAATTGCAAGCATGTTTCACTTGACACAGAGGCGAATTCTATGTGATTTATTCCTGCCCCCAACTCACAGTTTAACACAATGTGAAAACAAGGGCGTTCAAACAGCAGAGGGAGTAGGTACTATAAAATATTACTCTTGGTAAAGAGATTAAAAATAAACAGAGGTAGAGCTGACATAAATACTTTCAATGACACAGCAAAATTTGAATCCAGCTTTATTTCAAAGGTATTGACATTTTTTATATTTCAAAATCTATGCAGCATATTAAGGCACCTCTGTGGTCATGGTAATAATAATATCATGAATTTGTTTGAGTCTTTGCTTTCATCAAGGCACTTCCTATTAAAAAAAAAATGCCATATTTGGTCATATCTTCCTTGTACTTTATGCAGAAAAAAACTGACTATCCCTATTTTATAATTAAGAAAACACATTCCAAGAGGTTAAGCCCTATAACCATGATCACTTAATAAATGGAGGACTAGGAATAGAATCTTTCTCCTGAATTCCAACCCAGTGATTTTTTTTCACCTTCCCAGGTTGCACAAAAATTTTAGTTTGAATGAAAGCAGAGATGAGTCATAAGAGTAAAATTAAAATGTGAGAAGACTGTCAAGTGTTCTCTTTAACACTGAAGCATGAACTGTGGCTTCATTGTCTTCATTGTGCAAGAGCTACCTAATGTAATTTTAAAACAGAAACAAATGGTCACAACAGAAACAATTTTGAAAAACTGCGTCAATATTAGTATGTTAAGCTTCTCTATAAAAAGGGTGTATTTGGACAACTAAAGCAAGTAGAAGGAAAGACTCATCAATTCCACAGTCAATGAAAAGAAAAATATCGAATAAGTGAATACGGCAAATATGTTTATTTGGGGAAAAATAATTGACATGAACAGGATTACATGAAACATGTGAAAGTAACGTTCAAAGTTATATAGGATAATTTATCAATCTTAGATGGTAAACAATAAAAAATATTATGTATAGGTCAAAACAAGCAATATTTCTTTTTAGTTTAAAAAGAAATTTTGGTTTAAAAAGATTGTTGGCCAGGTGTGATGGTTCACGCCTGTAATCCCAGCACTTTGGGAGGCCGAGGCGGGTGGATCACTTGAGGTCAGGAGTTCGAGATCAGCCTGGCCAACATGGCGAAACCTTGTCTCTACTAAAAATACAAAAAAGTAGTCATTCATGAGCGCGTGCCCCTGTAATTCCAGCAACCTGGGAGGATGAGGCAGGAGAATCGCTTGAATCCGGGAGGCAGAGGTTGCAGTGAGCCGACATCATGCCACTGCACTCCAGCCTGGGCAACAGAGTGAGACTCTGTCTCAACAACAACAACAAAAAGATCGTTAATTGTTTTGCTAATATGTTCACATGAACCAAAAGTCAAAACTATTTACAAAGATATTTGGAAGCTTTGCTGTCTCCTATTCTCCTCCTCCCATCCTACTCCTATCTCATATAAGCAAACTAACTTTCTCAGTTTCTTTTACATGTGTTTTTGTGTTTCTTTATGCAAACGAAATCAAATTATGTACTCTATTTTTTTACATAAAAATATTAATTGTTCCCCACCATTGTTTTTTTTTTTATGTAGTTGTACATTCTGGAGATATTTCTGTACTGAGACACAGTTTTCTCAATTAAAAAAATGTTTTTAAACTTTTTCAGAGCATTCCACTTTGAGGCTATACCAGAGTTTATGTAACCAGTCCTTCACATATAGAAGCTTGGGTTGTTTTCATCTCCTGCTATCACAAGCAATGTTGCAATTGTGTGTTTACATCATTGGGCAGGAGTGCAGGTATACCTGTAATTCTCAGAGGGGGGTGATTTAATCAAAGCGTAGTTAAAGTAAGTAGTGTGCTAAAATCAGCTGTTAACATTTTGGGAACATTTGATCTGTTGTTAAAAACAGACTCTACTAAAAATTAAATTATATAAATGTTAATTATATATTATATTATAAAATTATATACTATAAAATCACATTATTATATTAATAAATTATATTATAAATAAAGATATTAAACAAACAAATGAATCACTTCCTCACTATTTTACTGTGCTTTACTCTTGTCTGTGCTCTGGAGATGTCTATTATATGGACATGGGGGGTACTGTATAATGGTGTGCTGCGTGCAGTGACATCACATCGGTTGCTGACTCAACCATGATAGGGGAGTATTGAAACCACAGAAGCTAGCAGACGCTATCAGTCAGGGTCTTGTTTTCTTTTTTTCTAAAGAGCCACTGGTTAAACATTTACCTGCACACCACCCGTTAGATATCTTTGAGCTATTTGTAACCCGTAGCAATTTAGTAGACTCCAACTTTATAAAAGGAAATTAAATATTTTTAATTGACATCTGATTCTCACTCTCCACAGCATTCACTTCTCTTATTGAATCTCTCTACTTTTTAATGGCCATATAGATTTTTGCATAGGTTCAATAAGAATCTGCTCTTCTTTTTACCAGGATGCAATTGGAAAAAAAATCAGAAAAAAAAAAATTGGAAAATCTTTTCTGGTGTTAATTTTGGCAAATTATATCTTCCTATAGTTTCTTCCTTCCTTATGATTACTTAATTTTTATATTTGAAATTTTCCCCTTTTCAAACATAGTGTTTTACCTATTCTATCATTTCTCATTTTTTTTAGAACCAAATTTGAATTTAGTCTATCGTATTTCTTTCTAAAAGCTTCGTAATTTCTGCTTTTACCTTTACTAATTCCTTTCTTCTGTTTTTGTTCGGTTTAATCTATTCCTGTTCTTCCATCTTTTCCATTTGGAGGATAATTTATTTCTTCCTTTTTTCAATAGTTGAAAATATGTAAAGCTTGAATTTTCCTCTGAATTCTCATTTTATTTTATTTCAAAGGTCTTTAAACACAATATTTTCGTTGTCTTGCTTTCAGGAAATTCTTTAATTTTGGTTTCTACTTACTCTTTGATCCAAGAGTTGCTTGAGAGTTTTGTAAATGTTCAAAAGGAGAAATCTTTCTGTTTTCTAATTGTTAAAATTTATTTCTACTCTAATGTAACTATGATCAAATTGTCTGAACTTTTTTCTTTTCTTCTGTTTTGGAGTATATTGAAATTTACTTATGTGGCTCAATAGATGGTAAATGCGAATGTTCCATAAGCTTTTGAAAAAGAAGATATTTTCTCCAATTTAAGGATACAGAGTTTAGTAAATGTCAATTACATGTACTTATTAACCATGTTATTTTAGTCTTTTATATCCTTATTTATTTACTGTCAACTTCATGTGTCTTATACGAAAGAGGTGATCTAAATTCCCTCACCACAACTGTATTTCTTGTGTCTTCTGCAATTTCTGTTTTATGAATGTTATTGCCATATTTTTTGATGCATTGCTATTTACAATTGTTATGTTTTCATTGTACAATTTCACTTATTAACACTAATTTAGTTCTTTCTGTCCCACATTTCATCTTGTCTGTTAGTAATATCTAGGAATGATGGAGTTAAGGAACTATCCTGCAATCCATTTCCCTTCAGTTATAGGATTTGGGAGAAACTCCTTGGGAATAAAGGAGGCAGTTAGCTCAGTGTAATCACCTTGTAAATATACCTTAAAAATGTTTTTGAAAATATTTTGAATAATTGAAATAGGTAAGAAAAGAGTCCTTATCTATTGAATGCTTTTAGCAGGATGTTCCTGTTCTAGGATTGTTTGCAGTAAATAACTTGAGAATCTTTGAATATATGAGCCATGTCTCCTGGAAAATATCACATAAGTTATATAAGTTATATAAATCTGAGATAAAATAAAAGCATTTCATAACCTAAATGCTCTCTGCCATGCATGTAAAGTGACCACAGACCCATTTAGAAATATCATCTTATGAGTTGGCCAGAGAGTATGTCCAGTGCAAGAAAAAGGGACCTGGTGAACATTTGAATGTCCTGGACACCTGGCTGCTATAGCTGTGTCATTTGGAAATTACTAATAAAGTTTGATATATAGTAGATTGTCTGGTTCGTGGAACTCTGATTTAACAACGCAATCCTTTGTGTTAGGACAACATCACTACCTCTGCTTTCTTTTTCTTTGCCTTTTTCTAGTATAATGTTTTATTTCATCTGCAACTTTTCTAAATCTCTTTATTTAGGGAGTGTTCCTTATATGTAGCATGGAGCTGAGATTTGCTTTTTAATTCAATTTGAAAATATTTTTGTATTTGTAGGTAGATTAAGCCCATTTGTATTTATTAATTTCACAGACACATTTTGACTTAATTCTCTCCTATTATTTTGCATTAAGTTTTCTGGGTTTTGTAAAGTTTTTGGCGAGTTTTGTTTTACAGCTTCTAATAATACAGGGTACTATGTTTTCTTGTTTTTGTATTTAGTTCCTCTGATACTTAGAATGGGTTCTGTTTATATTGGTCTGCTAGGATTGGCATAACAAAGTACGACAGACTGGGCGGCTTCACCAGCAAAAATTCATTTTCTCACAGTTCTGGAGGCTGGAAGTCCGAGATCAAAGTACCAGCATAGGAGGGTTCTGGTGAGGCCTCTCTCCTCTGTTCTTTGATGGCCACCTTCACGATGGGTCCTCACATGGCCTTATCTGCATGGATGTAAAAAAAGAGAGAGAGGGCTCTGGTGGTTCTTCTTCTTCTTGTAAAAACACCAGTCCTATAGAATTAAAGCCCCATCCTTATGACTTCATTTAATTCAATCCAATCACATTGAGGGTTAGGGCTTCAACATATAAATTTGTGGAGACACATTTTAGTCCATAACAATGCTTATAAAGGTGAAGTTGTTATCCTCGTAATCACTATTACATAAAATCACCTTAATCATCTGCGTCTGAAGAAAATACACAATAGCTTCTGTGGTAAACTGAACAAGTGCCCCCAAATATGTGCATGTCCTAATATCCAGAACCTGAATATCATGTTACTGTATATGGAAAAGGGGACTTTGTAGCTACCAGTAATGTAAGGATCATGACATGGTGAGATTACCCTGGGTTACCCATGGGACCCAATGTAAGAGGCATGCAAGGTCAGATTTGAGGAGAAGGTGATCTGATGACACAGCAGAGATTGGAGTGATGCACTCTGGAGATGGAGGAAGGGTTCATCTTGCCTTTTTCAGTTTCTAGTGACCACTTGTATTCCACCAGCCAAGGAACTCAAGTGGCTACTAGAAACTAAAAAAGGCAAAGAAATGAATTCTTCCCTCAGAATCCCCAGAAGGAAGCAGCCCAGCCAACATCTTGACCTTAGCCTTGTGAAATCGATTTTGGACATCTGACCTGCAGAACCATAAGATAATAAATTTATGTGGTTTCTTTTTCTTTTTCTTTCTTTCTTTCTTTTTTTTTTTTTTTATTGAGACAGAGTCTTACTCTGTCACTCAAGCTGGAGTGCACTGGTGCCATCTCAGCTCACCGCAACCTCTGCCTCTTGGGTTCAAGTGATTTTTCTACCTATGCCTCCTTAGTAGCTGGGATTACAGGTACATGCCACCATGCCCAGCTAACTTTTGTATTTTTAGTAGATATGTGGTTTCACCATGTTGATCAGGCTGGTCTCAAACTCCTGACCTCGTGATCTGCCCGCCTCGGCCTCCCAAAGTACTGGGATTACAGTCATGAGCCACAGCGCCCAGCCTAATTGATGTGGTTTTAAGTTGCTAAGTTTGTGGTAGTTTGTTAGAGCAGCAATAGGAAATTAATACAGTTCTCTCTATCAGACAAAAATTAGCATATTTCTTTTCTCCTTCCTCTGCCAAGATTTAGCCAATGTATTTCTTAGTTTTAACCTTTGAATTGTGAAACATGTTTATGATTTAAATGCTTGATTTTGCAACTTCATGTGATACTTTTGATTCCCAGACATTACAAATTAGGCAATTACCAAAACTATGCCACTTCACACTTTTTTTGCTACCTTCTCTTTCATATCCATATACTCGTATATGTATCATTTCCAGATTTTCAAGGCACATACATTTCCATTATAACCTGTCACATTAATTTTCATTTTTTTTAATCTTAGTTTTACAGATACATATTATCAGTGCTCACTGCTATTACCTTTGCTCTGGCTTCCTTAGCCAATTTATGTTTTATTGAAGTTTTTCCAGCGTTACTTTTTTAAATGGCTCAGGAAACAGTATTTTCTGAACTTTTATGTATTAAAATCTATTTTAAAACATATCTAGTTTGGCTAGATAGAAAATTATTTGCTCACACTTTCTTTCCTTGAAGATCTTGTAGGCATTGCTTCCCTTTCATCTGGCTTTATATGTTGCCATGGAGAAGTGAATTCAGCTTACCTGCATTTCCTCTTATAAAACTTGATCATTTTCTCAACTTTTCATAGATGTTAAAATTGTCTTTTAAAGTCCAATAAGTATACGTGACTATTTCTCAATATTGATCATGTTAGACCAATTTTCGTCATTTCAAATTGTAAAATTCTGCCTGTGTGGCAGAGACTTTCAGAGCTTTGAAGCATGGAATATGATCCTGATGTCACCTTTCACCATGAGAGTGTCCTGCAGGTAGGTACTACAGGAAAGTAGAAGTCACTGATGAATAATCAAAAAGAAAAACTAAAAGAAAATGTATATAAAACAAAAATTAGAGAAAAATAACAGATATAAAAGAAAGAAAAAATTGTATCTCTCTCACACACACACACACACACACAGCACAACTCCACCTGTGCAAGAGCTTTTCCGGTAGGCTCAGCAGCTGAGTGGCAGCTCCTGTCTCCCCCAGCTCCCTAGATAGAAGACCTAGTCCTACTGATTCAGCAGCCAGGGAACATCAACAGATTCTATTTCGTACAACTTCATCTTGTGGAAATCCTGTACCAGGAGAATGGGAGAAGCCGAGAAAGGCTCCTATTCACCCACCGTCAACTCCCACACCATAGGGAACACCTGAGCAGAGAAGATAAGGAAGAATGAAATTTGCTTTTCCTGCACAGCTCTATGTTTCTGAGAGCTGCTCAGGTTTTCTCAGCAATGAAGTGGTAGTCCCTTTCTTCCCCAGCTTTCTGGGGTGGAAGAACTATTTGGGGTAGCTTCAGCAGCCTGTGAACATTGGCAGATCTCAAGTTCCTCAAAGGTTGTCTGCAGGAAATTCTTACTGGGCAATGGCAGCACCAGTGGCAGCACTAACTCCTAATCTTTCCCCCTTCCCCACTCCCCACACCCATGCAGCTCTAGCCCATAAGGAGGATCTAGATGGAGCAGCTGGTGAAGAGTGAATCCTCATCCCCACTGCAGTACCTTCTGCTCCACGGAACAAAAGTTCTTCCTCAGGGAGGGTCAGACCAAGACCCAAAGGTGAGCAATACCCTACCCTGCCATGGGACCTGGCTATATTTGGATCAGACAATGGAACAATTTATGTCCCAGGACAATGTAAAAATCAATAAAGCAATCAGTAGCAATTAGTGGAGGCTGCCAGTTGGAGGTGATACCACAGAGAAGAACAAAAGGCAAATGGGGAAATTAGTGGTAAAAAACAAAGAGAGCCCAGCCAAAACCAGAGTCATGTCTGATGGTCGGGAAGATTATGTGCTTGCCCAACACTAGCCTCTGAGAATGACCAGAGAGGGAATCTCTGAGCTCGAAGTCCTGAGTTAAATATAGGGCAAAACTAGTCTCTAAGCCACATATGGCTCCAACCATATTTGAATAATATGTTGGAAATAAGAGCTCAGAGTCGCCAAGAGAACAAGCACTCAAACAGATCATTTCTCAGCAACGTAAAGTTTACTTCTGCAGAAGAGTGCTGCCTGCATCAGTCACGATCACAAGAGCACCCCGAACAAAGGACAGAAAGGTTTTTATCCCTAACACAGCTTCTGTTTCTGTGTCCTTTCTCCATTGGCTGGAGTCAGATCACACAATCTAAACTATCCCAATTGGCTAATACCTGAACTTTTCCAAATGGGTAAATGCACAATTTGTGAAAAGAAGAGGAAAGGGAGAGACTGTTGGTTACTAAGGTGGGAAGGAGTGTCTACAGAACAAGTACAAAGTATGTCTGGGCATGTCAGGGCACAACTAGTTACAACTTAAGCTGAGAAACAAGAAAGAATGGAGAAGGTGGGTTACAGTTCAGGACTAGTGGGAATAGTGGTTTACAGAGAAGTAACTGGGGGTAAGAACATACAAGGAAGTTGATAACAAAAACAAAGAACAAGGAAGTTTCACCTTTGAAGAGGAACTCACTGTACCTGATAACTTCCCCTCCTTTGATTTTCAGAATTCTTCTTCTTCAAATTTGTCTAACATATTTTGACTTGCTGTTCTTCTTGATTTTCTAAAAGTAACAGTTTATCTGAATAAGGTGGGGGAGAATTGGAGAAGGTTTTAGTGAGAGGTATTTCAATAAGTTTTTGCACCAATCCACAGACACAGGGTATAATGCAGCATCCTACAAGAATAAGTACACCTCTTACAACTGCAAGGGAGGTGAGGATTGAGATCATGAGTCCCTTCCATTTGCCAAACCCCCTTTCCATTAAACTAGTGAAGAGGTCATTTATTCCAGAATTCTCAGCTAACTCGGTGGGTAAAGTAGTGAGACCTTGTAGCACCTTTGTTATGGTTCCATCGGGGGCAGTGTTATTAGGGATGAAAGTACAGCCTTGGGTCCTAATCATGATACATACTCCACCTTTTTCAGCTAATATCATATCAAGGGCTATCCTATTCTTCCAGGCCATTTGGCTGGTAGGGCCTACTTATTCAGCTGACATCTCTTATGTAACTGAAAAATCACTGTTGATTATAGTAAATGCAATTTATCCAATCTACATTCTTGTTTATAGTTGGTCACCAGAATAATGCAGATTCAAATCCTGCAGCTATTTGATTTCAGGCTTTAAATTCATTTGGCACCCCTCGTGGAACTCCGATGGCATCTACATAAACATGAGGGTCAAAAGACCCATGGGGGGTACTTCTTTTTTTGTGATTTTCTTTCCTGTTTAGTTGATGAAATGCCAGGGCAAAAGGGACGGCCAATTGGACTAAAGCGCAAGTGCTTCTCCATTTACTTTGACAGAGTACCCAATAGTGGTCCACTGCAATACCACCACACATCCCCTAGGGAATAAGCAAGGGCAGCTTGACTAGTAAGCTCCTGGAAAGGCTTGGTTTCACTGCATTCTTTTAGGTCTCTGAGGGAGGTTAATCTTTCCCCCTGTCGTGAGAGACACGAGGTACAATTAACATCAGAAGCTGGAGACCAGATGGCCCTCGGGGCTGACCCACAGAGCCTTTAACTTCAGGGAATAGCAGTGAGAGATTCTTGCACGCCTCATTGCCCCAGGCTGTGGGGTTTTGAAAGAGACTCATCATGCAGCTCATGCCTAGTCGGTCAGAAGACCACCCAAGTGGGAAGGGGACTATCTGGGCCTCTGGCCTCGCTGCCACACAAGCATAAACTGCCGCTTTTGTTTAACGTGTGAACAGAATATTTAATCCATTCCGGCCAGGCATTTGCATCATGGTATCCTGTTTCAATCGCTAGAGATTTTTTTAAATCTTTAACTTCTACAATGTCTACTATAGTTTTGTCATTGGGTACAGAAAGAACAGCTGTTTGATTGGAAGAAGGTTCAGAAGGAGGAGGAAGGGAAGGGGGTGGAGGAGCAATGAAGTGCATCTCAAAGGATCCTATAGCGTCTATTCCAGGAACATCAGCTCCTAGGCCATAGAAGCAACCTAGAGTGAGGTTAGTGTCGGTAGAGGTGGGGAAAGTAATAGAGATTTGCACAAGGTTACATTGTTGGAGTTTACAATTAGGTGGAGTTGTCTCTTTGGTAAAGTGGATGTAAGGCTCTAGGTTAGTGCAGCCTCCTCCTAGAGAGGTCCAGCCTTGATACTTGAAGGTCTAGATCACATCTCCCCAGCCAAAACAGAACTTCCAATAACTGCAACTGCCTTGTGCTTGTTTGGTGCAAGAGTCACTCTTATAGGCAGTTTTATTTATCCTGGAAGGGCAAAGGTACTTTTCTAAAGAGGCTAGCTTCCTTTGGCTTTGGAGATTTCCACAGGGCATAACAAGTCAACCATCAAATGTAATGGTTTGAGGGGAACTAGACCTAGTTATATTAATAATAAGATGTGAGGTAGCTGGGGAGAAGAGGAAAAGGAGGAAGAGATAGATTAAACTGTTCTGTTCAATATTACTGTGGTTGGGGTGGGTCTGGAAGTAGATGGTGCTCTTTTGACCCGGGTGTAATGAGTCCAACCCTTTTCACTGGTCCAGACTGCTGTTTCAGTTATTAGAAGCACTAAATAAGGTCCTTCCCATGTAGGTTTGAGCTTTCCCTCTTTCCAACTTCTGATGGGGACGTTATCTCCAGGCTGGTGGTGGTGAACCAGGAATTCGAGGGGTGGGGTCTGTGTCAGGAGACCTTAAATCCTAAGGGAGGAGAGGGTGGAAGGCAAACCTAATATGTAATTCTTGAGAAATTGGTCTTTTGTTTCAAAAGCAGGAAAGCCAGTAGTAGAGTTTAGGTAAGGCAACCCATAAAGCATTTCATAAGGGGATAGGCCTATGTCTTTTCAGGGGTCAGTTCAGACTCTTAACAAGGTGATAGGAATGCATTTTGTCCAAGGTAGCTGGGTTTCTAAAATCAGTTTTGTTTAAATGGGTCTGGAGGATTTGATTCATTTTGTCTACTTTCCCTGATGAGGGTGGATGCCATGCATAGTGTATGATATTCCCATTTTATTCCTGATGCTTGACTTAACTTCTTAATGATGAGGGCAGTGAAATGGGTCCCATTGTCTGAATCAATATTCTCTATTAAACCAAACCTTGGTAGGATATGTTCTAACAGGGCTTTGATCACATTGTTAGCTGTTGCACTTGAAAAAGGGATAGCCTCTACCCAGTGGGTGAGATGATCTACTATGACTAGTAAATATTTAAGGTGGCCTATTGGGGGTAGTTCAGTGTAGTCAACTTGGACACTTTGGAATGGCCTCGACCCTGGGTTTCTTCCCCTGAATGGTCTTTAAGTTTTATTTATTGGTTTTTATGCATACTATGCAACTATCTGTGACTTGCCTGGCAAGAGTATATATTCCTATACATCCATAAACTCTAAGAACTGCATCACACATCACTTGAGGATCCCAAGGAGTTCCCTGATGAAGTTGTGATAGTATTTCTCTCATAAGAGATTTAGACAACATTTCCCTTCTGTCTGTTAGTACCCACTTTCCCTCTAAGTTTTCCTTAGCTCCTAATTTTGTTAGTTTTTCTTGGTCTGCATAAGACAAGACGGGGGTTGTGGTTGGAGGGGGAAGATAAGGGGTTAGATGGAAAATGGGTGCAGTTTGGGAAGAGGTAGCTTCATTGGCTATTTGGTCAGCTAGATTATTTCCTTGACTTTCAAAAGAAGGGTTATTTTGGTGTCCTCATGGTAGGACATGAACAATAGTTATTTCTTCTGGCAGCTGGAGATTATGTAGCACTTGTATTAATAACTCTTTGTGGACTAGGTTTTGACCTTTACTGTTAATAAGGCCTCTTTCAGTCCAGATTTTTCCAAAGGTATGGACTACTTCAAAGGCATACTTGGAGTCAGTGTAAATTGTTCCTTCCAGATTGTGTAGAAACTTTAAGGTTTGATTTAGGGCAAATAGCTTGCACATTTGGGTGGACCAGTCATTTGGTAATTTTCCTGATTCTATTTCTGTGAGGGTGTTCCTGTCAACTGTGGAGTACCCATTATGCCTTTTTCCTTCAACAAACTGGGAAGAGCCATCTATAGAAAGGTGATGCCCTGTTTGGAAAGATGTTTCACTTAGGTCTAGTCTAACTTTGGTTTCATAACTGATTTGATCTAAACATTTGTGCCCATGGCTCTCTGGGTTTGGATTCCCTGTTAAGAAGGCAGCAGGGTTAAGTGAATTGTTAAGTGGTTAAGGTTAAATCATCCTTTTCTAATAATATAGCCTCATACTTTAAAATCCTTGAGTCAGCAAGCCACCTTCCTGCCTTCTGATTAAGGATAGTTTTGAACGAAGTACACCAGATGGAGTATAACAAACAGAGGAGCAAGCTGCTCGTGAGTTGATTAAAAAGGTAAAGAACTGGGTCCTACCTCTAAATTTATCAAGGGCTCTTGGTGGGACTCAACATAAAAGAAACAGGGCCCCTGACCTCCCTATTCCTCCTCAAAGGCCATAAGGATTACTTTGTTTTCTTTTTCCCATTCAGGACATTCTCTTTTGGAGTGACCTGTTCTTCCACATTTGAAACATTTGTTTGCCCTCTTTCTCTCCCTATTTTTAAGTACCCTTGCTTTGCTTTTTCATACTCTTTATATGGCCTTAGTAGGGGCTTACTTCTTTACAGGTTTTGGCGCCTTGGGTACTTTGTTCTAGAGCAGACAGTATGATTTTTGCCTTTTGCTTTGCTTTTCTTCATCCCTTCTTACACATACTTTTTGGGCCTCCCTCTAAAATTTCTCTGTAAGCCAATCTTTCCAGTTCTGTATTTTTTTGTAATTTCTTCATGATATCTGGCCAACTAGTAACAGAATGGAGCTTTAACATTCCCCTGCCTAAGGGGATCCTCTATGTCTAAGCCTGCATATTTTTTTCATCTTTTCTTTGAGTCTATTTAAAAACTTGGCCAGGCACAGTGGCTCATGTCTGTAATCCCAGCACTTTGGGAGGCCAAGGCAGGCAGATCATAAGGTCAAGAGATCGAGACAAGTCTGGCCAAACACAGCCCACATGGTGAAACCCCTTCTCTATTAAACATACAAAAATTAACTGGGTGTGGTGGCGTACACCTGTAATCCCAGCTACTCAGGAGGCTGAGGCAGGAGTATCGCCTGAACCTGGGAGACAAAGATTGCAGTGAGCCAAGATTGTGCCACTGCCCACCAGCCTGGAGACAGAGGGAGATTCTATCTCAAAAAAATAAATAAATAAACAAACAAACAAACAAACTCATGGGCCCTTCACCTTTTCCCTGCTTTATATTAAATGGTCAGAAAATATTTTGGGTTTGAGGTACTGATTCCCCAATCCATTTAACTATCAGTTCCCTAAGGTCCTTCATGTTTTCTCAGTGTTTCCCTGAGCCTATGGGGCTCAATCTCTCTTACTAGAGATTTATTGCACACTTTCCCTGGAGGCTCAACCCTACTACCGGAGGTTTCTTGCACTCCTTCATTCTGGAAGTTTTAGGTGTTTCCCTGAGTTTCTTAAGTCGTGGGGCTCAACCTATCTTACCAGAGATTTCTTGCACCCTTTCCCTGGAGGCTCAACCCCCCTACTGGAGGTTTCTTTCACTCCTTTTCTTTTGCTTCATTCATCTCTGGCCACTTCCCTGGGATAAATTTAAGCCCCTCTTAGAATGGGCATGTCAGTATAAATCTCATGAGAGGAATCTGTCATAAGCCATATGAGGTGACTATGGAACTGCAGATCAGGACCACACTTGCTTCGCACTCAATTGTGTGTCTCACTCATATACTTTCTACCTTCAAGATGTTCCAACCACCAAAGAATACTTCACTGCCCCCACGATTTTTCTTACTTTGGTCTGTGCACAGAGTTACTTGGTCACCATAGTATCTGTAGGCCTTTCTTCCCATGTTGCTGAGAGCCGAGGTTTATACATCACACTGGGTGGGTCTCGTTCCCTCACTTCTGAGGCCACCGCAACGAAGCAGCGGGATGCGTCTCCTCACAAGAGGGGACTGACCCTTTCCCTGAGGAGAATGGGATCCTGGATGAGCCCCCAAATTGTTGGAAATGAGAGCTCGAAGTCACCAAGGGAATGAGCACTCAAACAGAATTTCTCAGCAAGGCAAAATTTACTTCTGCAGAAGGGTGCTGCCTGCATCAGTCATGATCGCACAAGCACCCCAAACAAAGGAGAGAAGGGTTTTTGTGTTTAACGCAGCTTCTGTTTCTGTGTCCTTTCTCCATTGGCTGGAGTTGGACCACACAATCTAAACTATCCCAATTGGCTAAGACCTAAACTTTTCCAATTGGGGTAAATGCACAATTTGTGAAGAGAGCAGGGGATGGAGAGACTGTTCATTACTAAGGTGGGAAGGGTTCTCTACAGAACAAGTACAAGGCATGTCTGGGCATGTCAGGGTGTGGCTAGCTACAAATTAAGATGAGAAACAAGATAGAATGGAGAAGGTGAGTTGCAGGTCAGGACTAGCAGGAATAGTTGTCTACAGAGCAGGTAACTGGGGGTGAGAAGGTACAATGAAGTTGAATCTGAAAACAAAGAACTAGGAAGTTTCACCTTTGAAGAGGAACTCACTGTACCTGACAATTTAATGTATGTTCTCAAACAAATACAGAATTAAATTATGCGATAGCCATAAATGTTTAAACTTTAATCATAGAAACTAGAAAAAGAAGAGCAAACAAAACTCCAAACTAGTAGAAGGATGGAAACAATAAAGGTTAGAGCTGATATAAATGGAATAGGAATTCCAAAAACACTAGAGAAAATCTACAAAACCAAAAGTTGGCTCTTTGAAAAGAAAAATTGACAAAGTTTAGCCAAATGATGCCATCAAGAAAGTGAAAAGAAAAGTCATCAAAATGGAGAAATTATCTGTAATTTATATATCTGATAAAAGACATATCCAGAATACACAAAGAACAATTACAACTCAATAATCATTTTAAAAGTAACTCAGTTTTTAAATGGGCATAGGATCTAAATAGGCAGATCTCTGAAAAAGGTATACAAGTGACCAATAAACACATGAAAAGATGCTCAACATCAGTAGTCACTAGGGAAATGCATGTTAGAACCACAATGAGATCATACTCAACACCCACTACAATGGCTACAATAAAAAATATAGACCATAAAAGTGTTAGAAAAGATGTAGAGAAATCATAACCCTCATACATTGCTGGTCCACTTGGAGCAACAGTTTTGGAGTTCTCAAAATATTAAATGTTGAGTTGCTGTATGATCCAGAAATTCCTGTCTTCATTATGTCCAAAAGAAATGAAAACCTGTATCTACACAAAAACTTATACACTAGTTTTCTTAGCAGTATTATTCATGATAGCCAAGAGTGGAAGAAACCGAAATGTCTACCAACTACTGAGCAGATGAATAACATGTTCTGTGTCCACACAGTGAAATATTATTCAGCCAAGAAAAGAGAAAAGAATGTAGTATTAATGAATACATGGTACTGCATGGATGAACCTTGACAACATCATGGTAAGGGAAAGAAGCCCATTGCAAAAGACCACATATCACATGATTCCATGCACATGAAATGCCCAGAACAGGCAAATCTATAGAGACAGTGAGGACATTCATGGTTGCCTAGGTCTGGGAGTGGGAGATAGTGAATGACTATGAATGATACAGGATTTCCTTCTGGGGCGAAAAAAATGTTTTAAAATTAGATTGTGGTGATAATTGCATAACTCAGTAATATACTCAAAATACTGTATTTTGCACATTAGGTAGTTGAGTTGTATGTTATGTAAATTATAGCTCTATAAAGGTGTTAAAAAAGAAAATTACCATAATGAAAGGAGACAGAATGTCTCCAGTATCTCCCCAGCAAGAGGATAAAGGCTGTGTCTTCTTATTACAATTCTCTAGGTAATATGCTGGGCTAACAGTGCAGTTAGCCCAATAGTTACAGGAAGAAAGTCTCAAAAGGATATAAGTTGTCTGTATGGGATATTAAAGAAAACAAAGAACAAAGGGAGGCAGAACAGCCCAAGTGTTAGCAGACACATACCAGCTAATTCAATACCCTGTGGATTTGGAAGCATGTCCCTACTGCAGCTATGAGTGCATCAGACTGCCATAGCAGGAGCAGCCACACCCTTTGTGCTGATTTTATATGCACTCAGCAACCTTTTCTTCATATTTCACTTCCCCTTTATCCTTTTCTATAGGACAAAAAGGCACTGATCACTCTAAGAAGAAAATTACCACTCATGTTACAATTGAATATCTTATTATAAAAGAGTACATTTAATTTTCTTATTGACCAGTGCATTGTGAGCCTGCTGATTATAAGTAGGTCACTGAGACTGGGTCCCTGAGATTATGTTTCTGGACTCTTGAAGCCAAAGACCAGACTGTGGATCATAAACGTAACTCCACTTCATGAAGTTTCTAGGAATCAGCTGTATGATTGACACTTTTTAATTTGATATTACAATCAAACTGTAACAGTTGTAGTCCCTGACAATAACTTTTAAGAAATAATCACCTGGAGGAGGGGCGGAGTAAGATGGCCAAATAGGAACAGCTCCAGTCTCCAGCTCCCAGCACGAGCGACACAGAAGACAGGTGATTTCTGCATTATCAACTGAGGTACTGGGTTCATCTCACTGGGGAGTGCTGGACAATCGGTGCTGGTCAGCTGTTGCAGCCCGACCAGTGAGAGCTGAAGCAGGGTGAGGTATCACCTCACCTGGGAAGTGCAAGGGGGAAGGGAATCCCTTTTCCTAGCCAGGGGAACAGAGACACACAACACCTGGAAAATTGGGTAACTCCCACCCCAATACTGCGCTTTAAGCAAACGGGCACACCAGGAGATTATATCCCACACTTGGCCAGGAGGGTCCCACGCCCACAGAGCCTTCCTCATTGCTAGCACAGCAGTCTGCGCTCTAACTGCAAGGCAGCAGCAAGGCTGGGGTAGGGGTGCCCGCCACTGCTGAGGCTTAAGTAGGTAAACAAAGCCCTGGAAAGATCGAACTGGGTGGAGCTCACAGCAGCTCAAGGAGGCCTGCCAGTCTCTGTAGATTCCACCTCTGGGGACAGGGCACAGCTAAACAACAACAACAATGACAACCAAAAAAAAAAAAAAAGCAGCAGAAACCTCTGCAGACGCAAGCAACTCTGTCTGACAACTTTTAAGAGAGTGGTGGATCTCCCAACACGGAGGTTGAGATCTGAGAATGGACAGACTGCCTGCTCAAGTGGGTCCCTGACCCCTGAGTAGCTTAACAGGGACACATCCTCCACTAGGGGCAGACCGACACCCCACACCTCACACGGTGGAGTACACCCCTGAGAGGAAGCTTCCAAAGCAAGAATCAGACAGGTACACTCGCTGTTCAGCAGTATTCTATCTTCTGCAGCCACTGCTGCTGACACCCAGGCAAACAGGGTCTGGAGTGGACCTCAAGCAATCTCCAACAGACCTACAGCTGAGGGTCCTGACTGTTAGAAGGAAAACTTACAAACAGGAAGGACACCCACACCAAAACCCCATCAGTACGTCACCATCATCAAAGACCAGAGGCAGATAAAACCACAAAGATGGGGAAAAAGCAGGGCAGAAAAGCTGGAAATTCAAAAAATAAGAGCGCATCTCCCCCTCCAAAGGAACGCAGCTCATCGCCAGCAATGCTGGATGGAGAATGACTTTGACAAGATGAGAGAAGAAGGCTTCAGTCCATCAAACTTCTCAGAGCTAAAGGAGGAATTAGATATCCAGCGCAAAGAAACTAAAAATCTTGAAAAAAGAGTGGAAGAATTGATAAGCAGAATAATTAATGCAGAGAAGGCCATAAACGAACGGACAGAGATGAAAACCATGACATGAGAAATACGTGACAAATGCACAAGCTTCAGTAACTGACTCAATCAACTGGAAGAAAGAGTATCAGCGATTGAGGATCAAATGAATGAAATGAAGCGAGAAGAGAAATCTAAAGAAAAAAGAAGAAAAAGAAATGAACAAAGCCTGCAAGAAGTATGGGATTATGTAAAAAGACCAAATATACATCTGATTGGGGTGCCTGAAAGTGAGGGGGAAAATGGAACCAAGTTGGAAAACACTCTTCAGGATACCATCCAGGAGAACTTCCCCAACCTAGTAGGGCAGGCCAACATTCAACTTCAGGAAATACAGAGAATGCCACAAAGATACTCCTCGAGAAGAGCAACTCCAAGACATATAATTGCCAGATTCACCAAAGTTGAAATGAAGGAAAAAATGTTAAGGGCAGCCAGAGAGAAAGGTCGGGTTACCCACAAAGGGAAGCCCATCAGACTAACAGCAGATCTCTGGGCAGAAACTCTCCAAGCCAGAAGAGAGTGGGGGCCAATATTCAACATTCTTAAAGAAAAGAATTTTCAACCCAGAATTTCATATCCAGCCAAACTAAGTTTCATCAGTGAAGGAGAAATAAAATCCTTTACAGATAAGCAAGTGCTTAGAGATTTTGTCACCACCAGGCCTGCCTTACAAGAGACCCTGAAGGAAGCACTAAACATGGAAAGGAACAACGGGTACCAGCCATTGCAAAAACATGCCAAAATGTAAAGACCATCGAGGCTAGGAAGAAACTGCATCAACTAATGAGCAAAATAACCAGTTAATATCATAATGGCAGGATCAAGTTCACACATAACAATATTAACCTTAAATGTAAATGGACTAAATGGTCCAATTAAAAGACACAGACTGGCAAACTGGATAAAGAGTCAAGACCCATCAGTCTGCTGTATTCAGGAGACCCATCTCACATGCAGAGACAGACATAGGCTCAAAATAAAGGGATGGAGGAAGATCTACCAAGCAAATGGAGAACAAAAAAAAAGCAGGGGTTGCAATACCGGTCTCTGATAAAACAGACTTTAAACCATCAAAGATCAAAAGAGACAAAGAAGGCCATTACATAATGGTAAAGGGATCAATTCAATAGGAAGAGCTAACTATCCTAAATATATATGCACCCAATACAGGAGCACCCAGATTCATAAGGCAAGTCCTTAGAGACTTACAAAGAGACTTAGACTCCCATACAATAATAATGGGAGACTTCAACACCCCACTGTCAACATTAGACAGATCAACAAGACAGAAAGTTAACAAGGATATCCAGGAATTGAACTCATCTCTGCAGCAAGCAGACCTAATAGACATCTACAGAACTCTCCACCCCAAATCAACAGAATATACATTCTTCTCAGCACCACATCACACTTATTCCAAAATTGACCACGTAATTGGAAGTAAAGCACTCCTCAGCAAATGTACAAGAACAGAAATTATAACAAACTGTCTCTCAGACCACAGTGCAATCAAACTAGAACTCAGGACTAAGAAACTCAATCAAAACTGCTCAGCTACATGGAAACTGAATAACCTGCTCCTGAATGACTACTGGGTACACAACAAAATGAAAGCAGAAATAAAGATGTTCTTTGAAACCAATGAGAACAAAGATACAACATACCAGAATCTCTGGGATACATTTAAAGCAGTGTGGAGAGGGAAATTTATAGCACTAAATGCCCACAAGAGAAAGCTGGAAAGATATAAAATTGACATTCTAACATCACAATTAAAAGAACTAGAGAAGCAAGAGCAAACACATTCGAAAGCTAGCAGAAGGCAAGAAATAACTAAGATCAGAGCAGAACTAGAGGAGATAGAGTCACAAAAAACCCTCCAAAAAATCAATGAATCCAAGAGTTGGTTTTTTGAAAAGATCAACAAAATTGATAGATCGCTAGCAAGACTAATAAAGAAGAGAGAAGAATCAAATAGACACAATAAAAAATGATAAAGGGGATATCACCACCGACCCCACAGAAATACAAACTACCATCAGAGAATACTATAAACACCCCGACGCAAATAAACTAGAAAATCTAGAAGAAAAGGATAATTTCCTGGACACTTACACTCTCCCAAGACTAAACCAGGAAGAAGCTGAATCCCTGAATAGACCAATAGCAGGCTCTGAAATTGAGGCAATAATTAATAGCCTACCAACCAAAAAAATTCCAGGACCAGATGGATTCACAGTTGAATTCTACCAGAGGTACAAGGAGGAGCTGGTACCATTCCTTCTGAAACTATTCCAATCAATAGAAAAAGAGGGAATCCTCCCTAACTCATTTTATGAGGCCAACATCATCCTGATACCAAAGCCTGGCAGAGACACAACAAAAAAAGAGAATTTTAGACCAATATCCCTGATGAACATCGATGCAAAAATCCTCAATACAATACTGGCAAACTGGATCCAGCACCACATCAAAAAGCTTATCCACCATGACCAAGTGGGCTTCATCCCTGGGATGCAACGCTGGTTTGACATACACAAATCAATAAACGTAATTCAGCATATAAACAGAACCAAAGACAAACACCACACGATTATCTCAATAGATGCAGAAAAGGCCTTTGACAAAATTCAACAGCCCTTCATGCTAAAAACTCTCAATAAATTCGGTATTGATGGAACATATCTCAAAATCATAAGAGCTATTTATGACAAACCCACAGCCAATATCATACTGAATGGGCAAAAACTGGAAAAATTCCCTTTGAAAACTGGCACAAGACAGGGATGCCCTCTCTCACCACTCCTATTCAACATAGTGTTGGAAGTTCTGGCTAGGGCAATCAGGCAAGAGGAAGAAATCAAGGGTATTCAGTTAGGAAAAGAAGAAGTCAAACTGTCCCTGTTTGCAGATGACATGATTGTATATTTAGAAAACCCCATTGTCTCAGCCCAAAATCTCCTTAAGCTGATAAGCAAATTCAGCAAATTCTCAGGATACAAAATTAATGTGCAAAAATCACAAGTATTCTTATACACCAGTAACAGACAAACAGAGAGCCAAATCATGAATGAACTTCCATTCACAATCACTTCAAAGAGAATAAAAAACCTAGGAATCCAGCTTACAAGGGATGTAAAGGACCTCTTCAAGGAGAACTACAAACCACTGCTCAGTGAAATAAAAGAGGACAGAAACAAATGGAAGAACATATCATGCTCATGGATAGGAAGAATCAATATCGTGAAAATGGCCATACTGCCCAAGGTAATTTATAGATTCAATGCCATCCCCATCAAGCTACCAATGACTTTCTTCACAGAATTGGAAAAAACTGCTTTAAAGTTCATATGGAACCAAAAAAAGAGCCCGCATCTCCAAGACAATCCTAAGTAAAAAGAACAAAGCTGGAGGCATCACGCTACCTGACTTCAAACTATACTACAAGCTACAGTAACCAAAACAGCATGGTACTGTTACCAAAACAGACATATAGACCAATGGAACAAAACAGAGTCCTCAGAAATAATACCACATATCTACAGCCATCTGATCTTTGATAAACCTGACAAAAACAAGAAATGGGGAAAGGATTCCCTATTTAATAAATGGTGCGGGGAAAATTGGCTAGCCATAAGTAGAAAGCTGAAACTGGATCCTTTCCTTACTCCTTATATGAAAATTAATTCAAGATGGATTAGAGACTTAAATGTTAGACCTAATACTATAAAAACCCTAGAAGAAAGCCTAGATAATACCATTCAGGACATAGGCATGGGCAAGGACTTCACGTCTGAAACACCAAAAGCAATGGCAACAAAAGCCAAAATTGACAAATGGGATCTCATTAAACTAAAGAGCTTCTGCACAGCAAAAGAAACTACCATCAGAGTGAACAGGCAACCTACAGAATGGGAGAAAATTTTTGCAATCTGCTTATCAGACAAAGGGCTAATATCCAGAACCTACAAAGAACTCAAACAAATTTACAAGAAAAAAACAAACAACCCCATCAAAAAGTGGGCAAAGGATATGAATAGACATTTCTCAAAAGAGGACATTCATATAGCCAACAGACACATGAAAAAATGCTCATCACCACTGGCCATCAGAGAAATGCAAAGCAAAACCACAATGAGATACCATCTCACACCAGTTAGAATGGCAGTCATTAAAAAGTCAGGAAACAACAGGTGCTGGAGAGGATGTGGAGAAACAGGAACACTTTTATACTGTTGGTGGGATTGTAAACTAGTTCAACCATTATGGAAAACAGTATGGCGATTCCTCAAGGATCTAGAACTAGAAGTACCATATGACCCAGCCATCCCATTACTGGGCATATACCCAAAGGATTATAACTCATGCTGCTATAAAGACACATGCACACATACGTTTATTGTGGTACTATTCACAATAGCAAAGACTTGGAATCAACCCAAATGTCCATCAGTGACAGACTGGATTAAGAAAATGTGGCACATATACACCATGGAATACTATGCAGCCATAAAAAAGGATGAGTTTGTGTCCTTTGTAGGGACATGGATGCAGCTGGAAACCATCATTCTCAGCAAACTATCGCAAGAAGAGAAAACCAAACACCGCATGTTCTCACTCATAGGTGGGAACTGAACAATTAGATCACTTGGACTCGGGAAGGGGAACATCACACACCGGGGCCTATCACGGGGAGGGGGGAGGGGGGAGGGATTGCATTGGGAGTTATACCTGATGTAAATGACGAGTTGATGGGTGCTGACGAGCTGATGGGTGCAGCACACCAACATGGCACAAGTATACATATGTAACAAACCTGCACGTTATGCACATGTACCCTAGAACTTAAATTAAAAAAAAAAAAAGTATATATTGGGCGTCTACTAAGAGAGAGCCAGTATCTCCTAAATATAAATAGTTACCAAAACAGCATTTATTTTCAGGTTGCAAACATTTTAAGAAGATGACAGGAAAGTACATATAAATTTGAATACTTTTAAAAGAAAATGCTTATGGTTTCATAAAAGTTAAAGGCCATTTTTGTTTATAGTTTTCAGTACATTTTTGACAACTTTTCTGATGTTTAATTACTTTGGGATTTATTAAACAACTCCTTATGCACTCAAAAAAAAAAAAAAAGAATCACCTGTATTAAGTAAGATAAATAATTGGGCAATTCTAAACACTGGGCCCTACTAATGGCAAATATTTAAGCCCAGGAATCAAGCAGCAGTTAAAGAATCTTTGTCTTTAAGAAACCTTATTTAAATGTATCAAGATAACTGAAATTCAGGTCAACATAAGCATCAAAAGTACATTTAAATATAACTATTTTTGTGTCAGTCTAAATTTGCCCAATTATTTCTTTCAATTGCAGATCAGGTGGAGAAAATAAGTATATTAGGTACCCCTTAAAATGTACATTACATCTCTGCTTTTACTGTAAAAAAAAAAGAAGTTTCAGAATATTGTTCTCTTTATATCCTTATTCAATTCTCTGACATAAGCCATCTACCACAACAAGGCCAAATTTTATAATAGGTCCGCAGTCCCATATAGAAACCCTTGGGCCCTCATGCTTTTGAACCTAACATTTTTCAAATTTCAGAAAACTAATACAGTGCATATGCCATGTTTTACATAATTTCTTCAGGGAACTCTGAGACGGCACTCTTGTAATCCAATATTAATGGTAATCAATGTATTGACTACTCTTGTAATCAATCATTAATATGGCACCAAACTGGGATAAAGACTCACATTACTTCAGACTAGATTTTGCCTCCCTATAAATTTACTGAAATTTTCTGGGGGAAAAAAATTGATTTTCAGAGCTTTCTGCTTTTGGAATCATGAATATATGATTCTAGATGTGTAATTTAAATGATTATGTCACCTCAAGAAGAGAACTAATAAATTTGTCATGGAATGAAGGAAAGGAGAACAGATGTAATCCTTCAGGTCTAACAAGAAATTATATATAATTCTCTTACCTTCTCACCATCCCAGTCCACCCTCACATTCATGCCAGAATCAAGCAGGATGACATACTTTACAGATGTCACTTAGCTACACAGTATCATGAATTTAACATAGGATTAAATCTCTTTCTCTCTGTCTTCTTTCTCTCCCCCAGGATTTTGTCAGTAGTGTGGATTGGGACCAGCATCATGTGAGATCCAGAAGTAGAAAGGACTGGAAAAGAGCTTCTGATGGACACATAACTCCTGCTACATCATATAGATTGATAGAACATATAAATATAAATAATCATATTTTATTGTTCGATTTAAGCATTATATTTTATTGATAGGTGTGTTAGAAAACAAGATTTTATAAAGCTTTCCCAGATGGCAGAATTTAGAGAAAAATATTTCACATCAAAATTTAGGGACTTCCTCCATAAAAATAGCACCATTTAGCTCTAAAGCAAAAGACTGCATTTCAGTTTGTTCATGACATACAGTGGGTGGACAGGTAAGAAACCAAGTCAGCAACTGCTTGATTTACATTTTTGTAGCCATTATAAACAAGACTGGTTCAGATTTTGATTTGATGACTAAATTGGTTTTTTTTTTTTTTGCGAAGGGAAATATTTCATTACTCACACCAGAATTCAGTTCTAAGAATTTTCTTGCATGTAATGTTTTCCAGTGTTTCAGTGCGACTTCCACTGTCTCTGACCCTAGAGAAAACTCTCATGGTGAAGCACAGGGCTTCCTGCAGAAGGCTCATATGGAGACACTAGCACCAATACTGCTATGAAACACATTCAACACATGCTTTAAAATTCAAATGACCAACATTCCTTTTAGCCATATTTGCTTATGATCCTGGCCTTTTATCTGGCAGGGATATTAACAAAAACTTAGTTTTGGAATAATTTTAGTTTCTCTCTTAAAAATGGAAAACAGCTCAAGTCTGTACTTGCTTGGGTAGAAGATAGAATGTCTTATACAGAATTCATTCCATATAACAGCTCTCAGAATAAAGCAAAAGAAGAAGTCATTTCAATATGGAGTGTCATAGAAGTCATGGAAATCAATATCCAATATGCAATAAGAAATGTAGTGATATACAGATCATAGGATGATACTGAACTCTCCCATCTTTTTTCATTCCTTTGTCTAGAATTGCTGACAAATCAACATTTTTATCATACATATGCCAATATCTAGTTACAGATTAAATTTTTTGGATCTACGAGGGCAAAAGTGAGTTGCTGTAACTTTAAAGTAGGAACATTAAGAAAGAAAAGAAAAGGAAAGGAAAGAACAAAAGAAGGGAATGGAAGAAAGGAAGGATGAAAGAAAGAAAAAGCAAAGAAAGAGAAAGAGGGAAAGAGGAAGGAAGGAAGGAAGGAAGGAAGGAAGGAAGGAAGGAAGGAAGGAAGGAAGGAAGGAAGGAAGGGAAGGAAGGACAGCAAGCCTCGATATATTTGGATTATGCTTATACCCAAAATATTGCCATTTCTCAAAAAAAATTAAAACATTCCTTTTAGAATTCTATCCACAAATTTTTATATATGAAGAAATGGTATGTTTTAGTATTTGAAAACATCCAGAAGTCACTTTTAGGCTTGTATAGTGAGTCAAATTAATCAGATTATGTTTTGGATGTGCTATGGCTTAAATGTGTCCCCTCCAAAATTTATTTGTGGTGATATTAGGAGGTAGGGCCTTTTGGGAATTAATTAAGCCATGTGAGCTCCACTTTGATGAATGAATTACTGCCTTATGAAGGGGCTGGAGGTAATTCTCTAGCCCTTCTGCCTTCCACCACCTGAAGACACAGCAATAAGGCACCATCTTAGAAGCAGAGAGACGGGACTTTTACCAGACACCAAACCTGCTGGTGCCTTAATCTTGGATTTCAAACCTCCAGAACTATGAGAAATAAGTTCTTATTGTTTACAAATTACCCAGTCTGAGATATTTTGTTATAGCAGCACACATAGGCTAAGACAAAATGTTTCATAAGCGTATTATGAAAGAGGAGTCCCAAAATGTTTTGAGCAATGTCAAAATTTTGGAAATATGTGTGTGTATTAGTTGGAGTCCCATCAGGAAAACAGCAATCACTCTACATATCTTAAAGGATATTTAATCCAGGGAGTTGGTTACGTAGCCAATGGAAGAGCTGAAGACACAAACAGGAGACCAAAATAGAACCAGAGAATAGCAGGAAGTTGTACCAGCTCTGGGACTGGAGGGCTGTGGGGAAATGGAGTTCATAGGGTCCAGGCAGAATCTTGGAACATCTGGCAAGAGATAAAACCACCGGAGTGATGGAGCAGGGGACGGGAGGCACCAGTGTGAGCTCAGTCCAGAGAGGGAAGGACTGGCCAAGGGAGCTGGAGCCACAGCGAGGTGTAGCTACTGCTGGAGATGCTGCTCAAAGTAAAGGCTGGGGAAGGAACACTCTGCCCCTCTCACACCAAGCTTTTCCAGGACTCCTGTTGATTGAGCTCCTGGGAAACCAGAAAGAGGTGAAATATGGAACTGCACGTATGTATTCCTGGCAATAAAGTGCAAATGGAGGGTGCAGATTATAGCTGAGAGCAAACCAGTAAGTGTTAGCTGCTAAAGTACACATAAAAAGAAGATTTATATGGAATTTGGTATTTCTCTACGTCTGTTCATTTGTTCCTCAGATAACTGAGCACATTCTGCATTCAGGCACAATTTCAGGCTTTAGGAGGAAAAACACCATCTCCTGCTTCACAAAGCTTCCCTACTAATGAGGAAGACAGGCAAGAAACAAGAAAACACATAAATAAACACAGAACTGTAAGACAAAACAAAGTGTGTGATTGGGCAAAGACCCCTTTGAGGTCTTCACGTGTGAACTGAGGCTGGCCGGGTAAGCAGGACTGAGCTGTGGGGGAACCCGGCAGCCTGAGCATTCCAACTAACAGAGCCGCAGTGCCTCTGGAGCACCACTGTGAGGGAAGACAGAAGGGTGGGAGATGAGGCTGGAGGGCTAGATGGCATAGGGCCTTGGAGGCCTCATTGATGTGTCCTGTCCTAAGGGTAATGAGAGGCCCATAGAAAATTTAAATCAAGGAGTGGCATGATATAACTTTTTATTCCAAAAATATTACTCATACTGCTGTATTTGCACAATATTGTGGGGACAGGGGGACAAAAGTGAATGCAGGCAGGCAAATTAAGACCTCTTAATGGTCCAGGAAAGATGATAGTGGTATGGACTATGGGGTCCCGACAGAAACAGAGAGAAATAGATGAATTTGAATATTATTTAGAAATTAACAAAAAAATGTTTATGGACTGAATGTGGGGGAATGAGAGAAAAGGAGAGATCAAAGGTAATTCCTAAATTTTTGTTTTAAATAACTGAGAAGATAAGTGATACAGTTTGAATGTGTGTCCCTTCTAAATCTCATGTTGAGATGTAATCCCCAATGTTAGAGGTGGGGCTTGGTGGGAGGTGTTTCAGTCACAGGGGGATCCCTTATGGTTTGGTGCTGTTTTCGCTATAGTGAGTGAGTTCTCTTGAGATCTGGTCATTTGAGAGTGTTGGCACATTCCCCCCTCACCTCTCTCTTACTCTTGTTTGCACCATGTGATACATCTGTTTCCCCTTCTGCCACGATTTTAAGGTTCCTGTGGCCTCACCAGAAGCCGAGCAGATCCCATACTCGTGCCATACTTGTACAGCCTGCAGAACAGTAAGCCAATGAAACCTCTTTTCTTTATAAACTACCCGGTTTCGGGTGTTTCTTTATAGCAATGCAAGAATGGCCAAATAGAATGGGGGTTCCATTTACTGAAATGGGGAGGATGGGATCTTCTAACTCTTCATTGTTGAAATGTCACTGAGAGGCTGCTTTGGATATGTTAATGTATGAATTATTCCTCAACAGCCAAGTGAAAGTATTTTATGCCATTTCATTAATAGAATTATACTAATCAGTGGAAATAAAGCTAGATATATAAATAAATTTAGGCAGCACTAACATTTCGATGGTAACATAAAGCCATAGGATTAGGTATGATCACCAAAAGAGAGGGCATAGATAGATTTCATGTCCCCCTGGAAGAAGCATGATTGGCTTATATTAAAAATTCAACATAAAAACCTCTTGTCTGAAGGATGCATGGGACACCTTTTGGAATAGATGTTTCCATATCTGAATTTCTTTCTATGGGTACTTTGAAGAGCACTAATTGAAGGGACCTTGGGCATTTGTCACATGGAAAGTACACTGACAACTTGCCACTTAGATTCTTCTTCCTGTCATTTTCAAGACTTCTTGTCTTTTTCAGGACTTTCATTTGATTTGGAAAATTTTCAGTCATTATTTCTTTGAATTTGCTCTACGCTTGTTTTCCTCCTTCTCCTTCTGGATGACACAGATGTTACTCCAGTGACACAGATGCTACTCCAGTGACACAGACGTTACTCCAATGACACAAATGTTAATCCAGTGACACAGACGTTACTCCAGTGACACAGATGTTACTCCAGTGACACAGATGTTACTTCAGTGACACAGATATTACTCCAGCAACACAGACATTACTCCACAGATGTTACTCCAGTGACACAGACAGTACTCCAGTGACACAGATGTTACTCCAGTGACACAGACAGTACTCCAGCGACACAGATGTTACTCCAGTGACACAGATGTTACTGCAGTGACACAGACGTTATTCCAGTGACACAGACATTACTCCAGTGACACAGATGCTACTCCAGTGACATAGATGTTACTTCGGTCATACAGATGTTACTCCAGTGACACAGACGTTACTCCAGTGACACAGACATTACTCCAGCAACACAGACATTACTCCACAGATGTTACTCCAGTGACAGACAGTACTCCAGTGACACAGACATTACTCCAATGACACAGACATTGCACTTTTTGACTACATCCCACACCTCTTGCACACTTTGTCCTGTTTTTGCCCATTCTATTGTCTCTTTTTCTTTCTTTTGGATATATTTAATATACCTGTCTTCCTGTTTGCTTATGCTGTTTTCTACTGTGTCCAGTGTGCTGTTAAATCCATTCAGTGAGTTCTTATTTCAGACATTAATTTTTCAGTTATAGAATGCTCACTGGATTCTTTTAATAGATTTTAATTCTTTGTTGAGATACTCCTTTTTCAGTCCATTTTTTGGTCCAGATTTTGCTCTATTTTATTTGACATATTAATGTCAGTCATACTAAATTCTTGTCTTTTATGTCCAAAATCTGGGTCATCTTTGGTATCCTTTGACTGACAGATTTATCATTTGATTATTGGTCACAGTTTCCTGCTTATTTACATTTCTAGTGATTGAATGCTGGATATTATGGATGACACATCATGGAAGCTATGAAATACATTATCCTCCTCTAAAGAGGGTTAAGCTGTTCTAACAGGCAGGTTAATTACTGACAGATCACCTATATCCTGTCAGGCTAAGGCAGCCTGAATGTGGTTTTGTGTTTATTGCTTAGTTATAACTTTAACTCCTACTGTGTGATCTTTTCACCTGAGAGTGGTCTTTCTGGGGTCTCAAGTGAAGGCCTGGGATAAATATCTCCCCCAAAGGTCTCGCCATGCTAAGCTGGAACTCTAATGTCTCCAAAATATACTACACAGTTAGAGTCACTAAAACAGCATAGTACTGGCATAAAAACAGATACCTACACCAATGGAACAGAATAGAGAGCCCAGAAATAAACCCACACATTTACAGCCAACTCATTTTCAACAAAGGCACCAAGATCATATATAGGGATAAAACAGAAAACTGGACATTAACATGCACAGGAATGAAATTAGACCTCTATCTCTCACCATATACAAAAATCAACTTAAAATGGATTAAAGATTTAAACATAAGACCTGGAACTATGAATCTACTAAGAGAAAACACTGGGGAAACACTTCAGGACATTTGTCTGGGCAAAGATTTCTTGAGTAAGATCTCAAAAGCACAGGCAATCAAAGCAAAAATTGAAAAATGTAATGACACCAAGCTAAAAAGCTTCTGCACAGCAAAGAAAGCAATCAACCAAGGGAAGAGGCAACCTACAGAATGGGAGAAAGTATTTGCAAACTATTTATGTGATAAGAGATTCATAACCAGAGTACATAAGAAACTCAAACAACTCAATAGCAAAAATCAAATAATCCGATTTTTTAAAATAGGCAAAAGATCTGAATAGATATTTCTCAAAAGGAGACATTCAAATGGCCAACAGGTATATGAAAAAAATGCTCAGTATCACAAATCATCAGGGAAGTTCAAATTAAAAGCACAATGAAACCCAGTTAAAATGGCTATTATAAAAAAAAAGAGAGAGAGAGAAAATAACACATTCTGGCAAGGATGTGGAGAAAGGAATCCTCGTGCACTGTTGGCGTAAATGTAAATTAGTACAGCCACTGTGGAAAACATTATGGAGCTTTCTCAAAGAAACAAAAGTAGAACTACCCGATGTCCCAGTAATCCTACTGCTGGGTATATTTCCAAAAGACAGAACATTAGTATATCAAAGAGATATCTGTACTCCCATGTTCATTGCAGCACTATTCACAACAGCCAGAATAGGGAATCAACCCAAGTGTCCACCAGCGAATAAATGGTTAAAGGAAATAGGGTATGTATATGCATACACACACGAAGAACTATCATTCAACCATAAAACAACCAAAAATCCTGTCATTGGCAGCAATGTGATGGACCTGGAGGACGTTATGTTAAGTGAAATACTGCAGGCACAGAAAGACAAACACCACATGTTCCCACTCATATGTGAGACCTGAAAAGCGTTGATCTTATGGAAATAGGAATAGACTGGTTGTTACCAGAGGCTATGAGGGGGAGGGATGAAGAGAGGTTTGTTGATAAGTACAAAAATACAGTGAGGTAAAAGGACTAAGATCTCATGTTCAGTGGCACAATAGGACAACTGTTTATCATATATTTCAATATAACCAGAAGAGAACATTTGGAATGTTCCCAACACAAAGAAATGATAAATATTTGAGGTGATGAATATCCCAGTTATGGACATTGATTATTACACATTCTATGCTTGTACCAAAGTATCACAAGTACCCCCAAAATATATACAACTGTAAGAATAGGTTAAGAGTTATATCCAATATGACATTCTGTGTCTTCTTGTTGTTGTAAGTTCATTTCTATTTTTTGTGACTATTGATCTATTTGAACTCATAAAAAGTAGAATAAAAAAGAGAAATGCCTGCTCTCCAGGATCTCCGGCTGGCTCTCAGCCCCAGCAGCTGCTTTTCTGTGTACGCACACAGCAGAGTCACCCAGGCCCTGAGACATTCCCACTCACATGCTGAGCTCCCCTCTCTGTGGTGCGCCCTCGTTGTGACTTTGCCTCCCAAATCTCAGTCACCTTAGTTCCTCAAACTCATCTCTGTCTCTTCTACCAGCAAGACCACTGCCTCCTTCCTGGGATCACTTTTCCCTCAGCAATGACCCAGAAATACGTCCACAAGATGCAAGCCTGGGTGAATTTGGGGCTAACCTTGTGTGTCTCTGTGTTTTCAGCATTGCAAGCCAGACTTGATTGCTCTCTAATGCCTGCAAACTGTTTTTCTAAATGTATTTTTCTAGATGTTACAGGGTTTTTTTTTTTTTATGATAGGGTGGTAACTATGATTTCCATCTACTTTCTCTATGGCTGGCAATCTAGTGATGCCTTTATTGTTGATTTCTAACCTAATTCAATTTTGATCTCAGAATGTGGTCTCTACACTATCAAATATTTGAAGTTTCCTGAAACATTTTTATGACCTAGTAGATAGTCAATTTTTATAAATAGTCCATGTGTGCTAGAAAATAATGTGTATTTGTAATGTGTGGCTATTGGAATCTACTAGTACCAACTATATTAAACTCACTAATTGTATTGTTCACATCATGTACATCCTTATTAAATTTTTTTGCCTGTTTTATGTATCAGTTACCGAAAGGAGCATGTCAGTTGTTTCTGTTTCTCCTTGTGGTTCTGTTCATTGTTCCTTGATGTGTTTTGAGGTATTTTCAAATTCTGAATAATTTTAGGATGATTTTAGTTTCCTGTGTATTCAACCTTTACTAACCACTCTTCAGTAACGCCTTATCCCCATTGATACTTTGACTAAAAGCCTAGTTTGTCTTGTATTCATGTAGCAACACCAGCTTCTCTTTTTTATCCTTTTACTTTAAACATTTTTGTGAACTTGTATTTTAGGTGTAGGCCTTGCAAGAACAGGTTAACAGTTAAATTTTGTTTTTATATCCAACATGACATTCTGTGTCTTCTTGTTGTGGTGGTAAGTTCATTTCTATTTTTGTGACTATTGACCTATTTGAACTTATCTATCATTTTATTTTTTTCTATATTTTCAGCTTTTCCTATATTCTCTTTTTTTCTTTCTTTCTTCTTTTAGACTGACTTGGTTTTCAACATTTCATCCCGCAACCTCTACTCTTTCAAAAATTATTCCTGGTTTTGTCGTTTACTTGGTGGTTATCCTTAGAATATTAACATGCTCTAAAAGTCAGGATGCTGGTAGGAAATTAATCGCTTATATGAGAACATTTCAATAACGGGGGTCTTCTCTGAGGCACAGTCAGGGTTTAGCTGGGTTTTATAAGGAACAGTAATCGATCGTTGTCACACTTGGGTTTGAAAGGTCAAGGAAAGGAGACAAACCCACAAAGGGTAGAGATAGCTGTGAGAGCTTTAAAAGAGGGTGTCTTGGGCTGGACATGGTGGCTGGCTCACTCCTGTAATCCCAGCACTTTGGGAGGCCAAGGGGGGCGGATCATGAGGTCAGGAGATCAAGACCATCTTGGCTAACACGGTGAAACTCCGTCTCTACTAAAAATACAAAAAATTAGCCAGGCATGGTGGCGGGTGCCTGTAGTCCCAGCTACTCGGGAGGCTGAGACAGGAGAATAGCTTGAGCCCGGGAGGCGAAAGTTGCAGATCGCACCATTGCACTCTGGCCTGAGCAACAGAGCAAGACTCTGTCTCAAAAAAAATAAATAAATAAATAAAAGGGGGTGTTTTACAGAAGCTGCCTTTGGAGAGCAAAGCAGCCACCTGGGATGACCCAGCAGAGGGAGCCCGGGAGTACATCCCTCTTCCTCACGCCCTTCTCACCTTCAGTGCCTCCCAGAGCAAACCCACGAAACAGGCACAAGGGCCCGTCTTTCTGCCCAGAGCGGGACAGGCCTGAGAGGATAACTGAAGAAGTCGAGCACACAAACGTCTCTGAAGCTAAAGTAAATCCACCACTCCACTCTCTCCCGAATAAAACAGGAATCCTAGAGCACATCAGTCCGACCACTTCATTGTAAATTAGTATAATATTGTTGTCAGCCTTTTACTTGCATTTTAACCCTCAAACTTCACATTTTTCCTTCTTTTACTCATTTATTGCTTTTTGCACCCTAAGCCAATGTCTTTCTTTCTCATACTCCTTCAAGAGTTCTTTCAGTGAGGGCCTAGTTGTTGCGAATGCCTTCAATTTTTTTTTGTTTGAAAATGTCTCTATTTTGTTCTTATTTTGTAATGAAAGTTAAGCAGACCAAATAATTTGAAAGTAACAGTTATTTTCCCTGAGCCCTCTGCAGAAATTATTACAATTGTTTCTGGGTAACAGTTGTAATAATTAATGTCTTTTGATGAAGAATTAAAAGACATTAATGTCTTTTAATGAAGTCAGCGCTGGTCTAATTGTTATTCCATTGTAGGCAGTCTGTCTTCTCTCTTCATCTGCTTTTAAGATCTTTGTCTTTTTTCTTTCAACTGTTTAACTGCAGCTTTCGGTTTCTTTTAAAAAATCTATCATTTTTTTTTTTAACTTCTCAGCCATGCTTTTCTTAAATATTCCCTCTTCTCCACTTTCCCTATTCTTTCGCTTCTGGAATGTTGATGAGTGTGTTTTAGACCACTGTTTCCCATTTACTATCTCTCTTAACTTCTCTGACATATTTACCATTTTGTCATCTCTTAGTGCCATATCCTAAGTACTTTCAGATTTCTTTTCTAGCTTACCAATTCCCTCTAAGCTGTATCTAATCTCCTGTGTGAATTGTCTATTAACTTTATAATTTCATTGACTGATTTTTCATTTCTAAATCTTGTATTCTCTCATTTGAAAAAATCAGTCTTTTTGCACGGTGGCTCCTGTTTGTAATCCCAGCACTTCAGGAGGCCAAGGTGAGTGGATCACCTGAGGTCGGGAGTTCGAGACCAGCCTGACCAACATGGAGAAAACCCTTCTCTATTAAAAACACAAAAAATTAGCCATGTGCGGTGGTGCATGCCTGTAATTCCAGCTACTCGGGAGGCTGAAGGCAGGGGAATCGCTTGAACCTGGGAGGTAGAGGTTGCGGTGAGCCAAGATCGCACCATTCCCAGCCTGAGCAACAAGAGCGAAACTCTATCTCAAAAAAAAAAAAAAAAAATCAGACTTTTCTTATTTGATGTCCTTAACATTTTTATTTCATCCTTCATCGTATTAAAGATTTTATGAATGGCTTTATTTTAAGGTCCTGTGTTTGATATTACAGCATCTGTGTTCCTCAGAATCTTCCTCTGCCATTGCTGGATCCACTGCAGATGTTTTGTCATTTTGACTGTGAGGGCATGCCCTGCAGAATTTTATACAGGGTAATCCTAAACAAGATTGAATTGAGAGCATTCTCACCCTGTATTTTTTTTTTCCTAGGGAATCCAGGACATTATCATTCTGGGGATATTTTAATTTAATCATTGACTTACAATTTTCTGGATCACGAAGGTAACATAATTAAAATTACAAGCAAATATAAGGGTATTTTCAAGGCTACACATTCTCCAGAGAGGGAAGAAAAAGTATTTTCCAATCCAGAGCTATGGGCAAGACAGGCAAGTCATTTTGTCAGATCCTTTTGCCAGAGTGAAGATTTCTTCTGGCCTGAAGCACTGTCCTGCCCTCTGCTCTGAGCACTGCTGCTTCCTGGAGGTGGCAGCCCTGCAGCAGCTCACTGGGAAGGTGGGCTGGCTGAACGGACAGGATGATAGGTCTGCTATTCAGCTTTGGCACTCAACTAATCACCCCCTCAGGGCTGCATGGCCCCCTCCTCCTCAGCCCTGTAACCCCAGGGTCCCCTCTCCCTGGCAATGCTCCATGCTTGCTGTTATGCTCTGCCATGGCCCCTGTACACATCCTCACCTGCTGGCTTCCTCTGTGACCCACTGTCACCTGCATCCATTAGTTTATAAACTTCTGAAGACTCCTGTCGTATTGCTGAGCAACGTTTTGTATTTACTCTACAAACAAGCATTGTTTCTATTATTTCATTTAGAGAGGGAAGACCAGTTTGTACTCAGTTCACCCTCTTGCAATGGAAATAACATTTTACATAACTGATGTATTATGTTTGGTCTTTTGCTTTAAAAGTCTAGAAAGTAAGTAACGTACTTAGTCATGATTCGGAGTAAAGATGGGAAAATGTAATACAGGAGGAAATGAAGTCTTGGGTGGGAAGAACACTGAACTGCAGCCATAAAACCTGAGTTCTGCTTCTTGTTCAATCACGAAAGCACAGTGTGCCATGGTCAAGGTGATTTATTCTATCTTGGCATCAGTTCACTCAACTGTCAATAAGGTGGATTTTCTTAGATGCTCTCTAATGTGCCATCCTTTTCTAAACTTCTATAAATTTTAGCTACTTGAAAAATTTATGTATGTATGCTACCTACTTCCCTGAGAATGTTGAGTAAGAGAGAACACTAACTACCAATCTCATTATAAAGACCAGTATAAAGACCTTAATATCTCCTACTACATCTCCTTTGATTTAAAAAGAGGAAAAAAGTTAAAGTTCTTAGATCATAGTTCAACATAGTTTTAAAGATTCTTATCCAGCTTGCTCAAGTATAACAGATCATTCCTGGTGATAACATAGGCAGCAAAATGCAGCTGGATGTAAAACCAATGAATAAGGATTCCCAGTTATGAGCTTGCCAAATAAGCAAGAAAGACTACAAGTCTTCTGTCAGGTAGTTACTAAGCATGGAAAAGGCAAAGCTGCCATGATTTACTCACTATCTGTTACCAACTTGTGGCTGCTTCACTTGGGTTCCTGCTCTGGTAACCAATGGCCATCAGGTGTAGCCCGAGAGCACCTCACCTCAGCTATACCATGTAACTGTCTTCTCCATAAGAGTAAGGATGTTAACCCTTGTCCACTGGGGAATGAAGCCCATCCATTTTCCATGTCTCAGATGGATGTTTCTGTGTATTCTGCAAAGTCCTTTGGAGGGCTTTCAGCAGGAGCTCCCCTCGTCCACAGCAGTCTTGCTCAATTATGAACTAGTGAGTGCCTCCTTATGTTGACTTCCTCCTCCTCTTCCTTTTATTCTTCCCAGTCCCCCCACCAATCTTTTTCTTTGTGATCACTTTCCAAAATAGTCTACCTTTGCTGGGATACTCCATCCAGTCCTGCTTTGAGCTGAAGGCACTCATTTCCATAGACATCGGAAATATTGCTTGTGGTGAGAACTGCTCTGAGAACTGCTGTTGACTGAAGGAGCTGCATTACTCAAAGCTATGCTGCTATCCTGGGGCCAGTTACTACTTCATGATTGGTCAGTAGTGGAGTACAAAGACCTAACCCCTCGACTTAGGTTGGACAACTCTCAAAGGCCGCCTCAGAATCAGCATTCCCCATAGGTCAGTGGACACCTCTATGGTTGTCACATCACAACCCAACTTCTCCATTTGTTTAAATCCACTTCACCCACTCCCTTAGCTGTGTTGTTACTCAGAGCACAGTGACTGACAAAACTGCTCAGCAAATTTCTGTCTTAGGGCCTGGTTTCAAGGCAGCTAAGACACAGCTCTTGTCTTGGGCTTGTTGTTTTGAGTTTCTGTTGGTGGGGAATGGCAATGCAAACTAAGACAGTTAGAGTGTGTTTGTGTTTGCGTGTGTGTGTGTTTGTGTGTGTGTGAGAGAGAGAGAGACAAAGAGAAAATTTAGGGGTTTTGATGATCAATTCCTTATAGCAGGAATTTCTTAAGTTTATAACTACAATATTTTGGGCATAGGAAGCAATCGTAGTGAAAGAGAGAGTCATAACTTTTTAAGATGGAATTCAGGTCTAATAACTAAAGCATACCAATTAGTTATTGAGTAGGTGAAGAGCCGTAGAAAATACATGCATGTCAGTACAGTATGTAGTTTTTTTTTCCAATGTCACTGAAAAACCATATTTATGTATCCTTATTTTAAGACACTACAGACAATAAAGTTGCAGATTTTTCTTTTTTTCTTTAATCTTTCCAAGGCAGTGAAGATCTATAACAATATTCACCTTTCTCCTTCTGTATATTCCTCAAATTTCTTGGCACTTTTGCATTTTAGCTGCTCTCAACTCTGTAGTTCCAGTTGCCAATTAAGTATACATAATAATTTAAAATTAACAGGTAATATATAACATTTTCAAAATTACTAATAAATTGATAGGGATGTTAAATTCAAGTCTAAGGCTGATTCCTGCAGGGCCATTTATTTTTGGCATTTAACACCACCTGCCTATGCAGGAAATTAAGTAATGTTCTTTCCTTAACTATAATTTTTTTTCTTTTAATGATGGCAATTGCAGAGAAGAAATAAATCACAAAGAAAATAAAAACAGAACTATGTATGTGACTATTTGTTATTACACTGCCTTTTCCAACAAGGCACAATGAAATTGAAGATCAAGCAATAATGTAATTATTTATGGACAATCAATCTAGAGCACTCAGACTCCCAAGACAATGCATTTCTTTTGAATGGCAATACATTTAAACTGTATGATTCACAACTTCTAATACTAATTTTACTTTGCCTACATTAATGTGGTTGGTGTTAAAGGAAAATAAGGAAATGCTTTGGCTTTTATATTTTTGTGGGTTTGTATATTTCATGTAGAGCATCAATACCACATTTTGTAGTTATGAAGATTATATCATTTAAATAATGCTTCTAAAAAAAAAGCAAAAATTGGCAAGCAGGACCTAATTAAACTAAAGAGCTTCTGCACATCAAAAGAAACTATGAACAGAATCAGAATAAACAGATAACCTATAGAATGGGAGAAAATATTCTCAAACTATGTGTCCAACTAATGTCTAATATCCTAATCTATAAAGAACCTAAACAGTTGAACAAGAAAAAACAAATAACCCCGTTAAAAATGGGCAAGAGACATAAACACTTCTCAAAGCAAGACATACAAATATAGCCAACAAACATGAAAAAGTGCTCCTCATCACTAATCATCAGAGAAATGCAAATGAACACCACAATGAGATACCATCTCACACCAGTCAGAATGGCTGTTACTAAAAAGTCAAAAATAACAGATGCTGGTGAGGCTGTGGAGAAAAGGAAATGCTTATACACTGCTGGTGGGAATGTAAATTAGTTCAGCCACTGTGGAAAGCAGTTTGGAGATTTCTCAAAGAACTGAAAACAGAATGATCATTTGACCCAGGAACCCCATTACTGGGTATATACCCAAAAGAGAACAACTTATTCCACCGAAAAGACACATGCACCCATATGTTTATTTCAGCACTATTCACCATAGCAAAACCATGCAATCGACGCTAACACAGGAAGAGAAAACTAAATGTCACATGTTCTCAATTATAAGTGGGAGCCAAGCATTGGATACCCATGGACATAAAGGTGTCAACAAGAGACACTGGAGACTACTAGAGTAGGGGGTAGGGAGGGAGGGGGAAAAGAGTTGAAAAACTAACTGTTGGGCACTCTGCTTAGTACCTGGGTGATGGGATCATTCATACCTGAAACCTCAGGATCACACAATATACTCATGTAACAAACCTGCATGTGCACCCACGAAATCTAAAAAGTTGTAAAAGAAAAGTAAATAAATAAATAAATAAATAAATAAAACTTCTGAGATTTAAAGCATCATTGTTAACTACTTGAATTTTTTGAGGACACAAAAATACTTGGAATTTGTTGACAGGCAAACACCTTATTTGTCACTTTGTTTCTCTATTATAGAGACGTGATTGCTCTTGTTAAATGCAAATAAAACAGGTCAAGGCCAGACCTAGGTGATGTTCCAAGGTAAATTTACATTGCATTTTCCCATGTGCTCCCCTCTCATTGATCAATGCCTCTTGCTGTACCCCTAGCCCAGGACAGCCAGGAGCATCCTAGAGTTCTGAAGTAGTCCCTATTTATCCCATCCCTTTCCTTTCTTTCTTCTCCAGTTCATCTATCTTGCTTTCCAAACACTCAGTCAAGGATTATCTCAAACGTAACTGAGGGTCCAGTCTATATGACATAACTTGATGGACACATGTTTCCAAATATGGACTCATCATAATAAAGAGCTCTATTAGGGCTCTATTCTTTTCATTTGTGTAGGTGTTACAGGACAACCAGATTCATATGCCTACTGCACAGTAACAGACCAATACACAGGAACAGCAGGGTTTGCAGCAGAGAAAGAGTTTAATGATCACAGGGCAGCTGAGAAAATGTGAGCCTTAAATCCATCTTCCCAGGAGTTCTGGGTTGGGTTTTTAAGGAGATCATGAAGGGTGAGGGGCTGGAAAATTAGAGTAATTGATTGGTTAATGTAAGGGGGGATAAAATCATCAGAATATGGAAACTGCTCTCTTAGGTGTCAGCTCTTTGTGGGATCCTTTACTAGCTGATGCAAGTAGCTCCACAACTATTCAGGACCTGAAAGAATATCTCAAAGGGAAAACTTAACATTTCACAATGTTCACCTTGTTATTTATAGAGCAGTTAAGGGGAACTAGAACCTTATAACAGGGTCTGTGTGATTCTGGGGCAATAGGTACCAAACAACTATGAGGAAGGGGTCAGAGAGCAGCTGACCTCATGACAAATGCTGATAGCTTATGTTTGTTTTTTTCCCTCCCTTATTCCATGATTAATTTTATAAAGTTTACAGGGGCAGTTTCATAGGTATATCAGACTTGAAGCGTCCCTCATTAAAAATTCATGACTCTGAGGTAGCAAAAACAGCTAAACTCCTCATTGGCACCTAGAGAGCAATTTTCAGTAAGCAAGGCCACAGATACCTGTGCAAAGAGGAAAGCAGCACTGAAACCAATCTCTGAGATAACCTCACCAATCTAGTGTGCAAATGTGTGGATGGTGCATGGTAGGGACTCAATAGACAGTGAATGCAATTGTGGGTTGACAACACAAAGTGGCAAGTGTTGAACTCATGTTTCACCTCATTCTCAGCTTTCTATGAGATTTTGTTCTTAGGGCACTGTTAGAGGGCCAGAAAGTCAATCTCATAAACAAATGCAACTTAATATAAGGTGTTAATAAAGAATTTCCAAAAATACTCCTCCAATACACCACACACACACACACACACACACCATGTCCCCATGGTATCATGTAAATACATCTGTTACTGCCTTTCTCCACATGTAATCACTGACTGGATCTACTTCTCCTTCAACTTGGCCACATATCTCAAATTCAAGTGCTTACTAGGTCCTGGCAAATGACATGATTGTCCAGGCCAGGTGGAGGCGGTGAGAACTGCATCTTCTAAAGCAGCAACACTGCCCAGCTGCCAACTGCCATGTGTAATGTTGGCCTGATGTGCTGTATATTCTGACTTTTTTAAGTTGAGAAAGATATATTAGCCTAATGTAAAATTAATGGGCAACCAATTCAGCTCTGCATCAGCTAATATAGTGTTCATCTTTGCCCAAATTGGACCACAGGTTGCCAATAAAGTAGAACATGATTCTCTGAAAGCGTATCTAAGTTTTGCCCTTCTCTCTTTAGCACATAGCCTAGTATCTCACGAGTAGTAAGAGCTGGGTCCACGGAGGAGCTAAGTATGCACACAGTGCTAACTGTTCCCAGGAGAGTTCATTGCTTAGAAACATCCCTGGGGCCCAGTGAAATGATTATCTGCAGTTAGTCATTTCTCCTCTAACAAGAAAATTTATATTTTTATAGACACTTCCCCTTACCACAATACATCAAAAATAGAAAAGAAGACGTAAAGATCATTCAAGGCAATATTATCAAAGACCATAAAGTAAAATATTTTCTTAAAATAACAAACCCTTGATATTTTATTATGTCAGGTTTGACTAGAAAAACAAAATCAGCTAAGACATGTCTACACAGTGCCAAGTCCTGCTTCAACTTGCTCTTCTGAGCACAAATGATACTTCGGGTGCTTTTATGCATAAACTCTTGCCCACATTAATGTTTGCAGTGCTTTGTGTTCATAAAGTTGCTGCCCAGGAAATTATCAGAAAGAAAAAATTGTAAGTGTCCTGAAGAGAGTGAAGAATCACTTGATTTTATGAACTTGCTCTTTGTTGACAGAGTAAAATAACACTTAAAGTATCATTCAATCTACTCTACCAAAGTGCAGTACAGATTTAAGGAAATTACATTTAATTCAGACAAAAAGAAGAGCTTAACACAAATGATTCAAAAATTGATGAGATCTATTTGTTTCAAATTCATTATCTACTATTAGTTTTTTACTTGTTCAGACAGCCTAAGTTTAATCTCCTTACTTTCCATTAATGTTGGTTTTATCTGTTGAAAGAAAGAAAGGAAGGAAGGAAGGAGGGAAAGAAAGAAAAAGAAAGAAAGAAAGAAAGAAAGAAAGAAAGAAAGAAAGAAAGAAAGAAAGAAAGAAAGAAAGAAAGAAAGAAAGAAAGAAAGAAAGAAAGAAAGGAAAGAAAGAAAGAAAGAAAGAAAGAGAAAGAGAGAGAAAGAAAGAAAGAAAGAAAGAAAGAAAGAAAGAAAGAAAGAAAGAAAGAAAGAAAGAAAGAAAGAAAGAAGGAAGGAAGGAAGGAAGGAAGGAAGGAAGGAAGGAAGGAAGGAAGGAAGGAAGGAAGGAAGGAAGGAAGGAAGGAAGGGAGGGGACAAGCCAAAATACCTCTGACTTGCTGGTCATTGCATCACATTACCTGGGTCTAGGGTATATACTACACAATGAGCTTCATGAGCTCCATGAAGCCCTTGAAATTGTGGGCAAAATAGTCTCTGTGTCTGTTTTCTCTTTGGGAAGAGAGTTCAGATCTTTTATTAAATTGTCAAAGAGACTAAGAAAATATTAATAATCATGGAGATACATGATCTCCCAGTTCTCTTCCAATACTGAAATTTCTGATTATTTCAGAAATTCGTGCAGATGAATGTGATCATGAAAATAAGTAAAAATTGTGTAAATACCTCACTGGAATAACAAAACAGTCAACTTAAGAATAATTAGCAAATGGCTTGTATGTATTAATACTGTATCCTTTGAGATTGCTTACTATTGTTACAAAATGCAAAACCAACCCTCAATATACAAAAAGTTTAACAAATCAATAATAAATGAATGAAATACTCAACAGAAAAAAAATTGAGCAAATGGCACCCCCTCTTTCCAAGCACCAACCCGGTGTGATAGATATAAACATAAATATATCTATTTTAATGAGCTATATCTAATTGTCTGTTGCTATATAACAAACCAACCCAAAACTAAGTGGCTCAATACAATCAATAATTGTTTATTATAATGCATCATGAGTCTGTGAATTGGCTAAAGGTTAGTGGAAACCATTTGGGCTTACACGTCTGCAGGCTGGCTAGGGATTCTACTCTTGGTTGAGAATGGCTAGGACAATATAGCCTAGGCAGCTCAGCTCCATGCTCCTCCTCAGACCACTGGGCAAATACAGGTGTGTCATACTCATGGTGATGGCAGATGAGCAGGAGGAAGCAAAAACTTTGAAGGTCTCTTAAGGTCTAGGTTGGAATAGCTTCACCATCACCTCTGCCTCATACTGTTGCCCAAGGCAAATCATGTGGCTGAGGGTTGAAGAAATACACCTTGCATCTTTAATGCAAAGAACTGAAAGTTATGGAAAAAAGCATAAATACAGAGTTCTCTATACTGAGTGTATTAATTAAGTTTATCACAATTCTGAAGAGTTCAGACAGGAAGCAGGTTTATTTTTCTCCTTCCATTGCCTTAAAATATGTTCTATTGAATCTCCCTTCTCCTACCCCTTGACCATACCTCGAATTTTAGTTCATTTGCATTGAAACATCTCATCTGAATAATGACTCCTCACTTTCAGACAAGAATATGTTCAGGCCAACCATATACAACATCCAATTCAGAGCTTCAATTTTGTCAGGTTTCTTTGCTCACAGACTTGTAGAGGGGACAAGGGTGAGAGTTCAGATCCCCCCTTCAAGGAAGGATGTGCCTCCCAGCTGCAAGGAGTGGACAGCAGACAGATCCAGCTGTCAGCCCCTTCAGGGCAGCCTCAGCTGCAGAGAGCCCCCACCCAAGCCCACACCCTGTCTGAGCACCAGCATCCAGTGCCTGCGGTGGGGACATAAAGGCCAGGCCAGTTGGCCCCTACCCAGACAATGCTGGTGGGCAGTTCTTGCTGCAGATTTCCTACTGGGGTGGCTGATGCTTCCTAGGACCTGCCTCACTGTCTGCCTGAACTTGCTTCTTCCCTCTTCCTTTCACAAGTGTCAATTCCAATAAATATTTTGCACCCCAAACTCCAGCTCAGCATCTGTTTCCAGAAAATTCAGTCTGTAACAGATTTGTTCTGTAACTATTTCCCCTCTCCTCCTGCTGACTTCTCCAGGGTATGTGCCAGGGAATGGGAGACCAGGGGTAAGGATGGAAAGGTCGTGTCACGTGTGCTGTTGTAATTCAGATGCGCTATATCAATCTCTCTCTCCATGTAGCTATCTATACACATCTACACATATGTGTCTATATCTACCCATATATATCCATACATACGTATCAATATCTTGCCATATATATAAACACATATATTTCTACAGCTATCCATACATATCTGAACATATGTTGTATCACTACCTCAGTGGTAAAGGAAAGAAGATGGTACCACTGCTGCTGTTGTAATCCAGTTGTGCGGAAGGCATCTAACTATATCAGTCTCTCTCTATCTAGCTATGCATAGATATGTAAATGTACCTATATCTATCCATACATATCTACACATATGTATCTATATCCATACATATTGGAACATATATATACATCTATCTATGCATATCTACACACACATATGTATCTACATGTATCTATATATACATATCAAAAGGAAACTGTTTTTCTACTCAACAACACTTCTAACACTCAATGTGTGGGTTTTTTCTACAGTAAGAAATTCTCCAATTCTCTGTGGATATCAACTGAGTGTCCTAGAATTAATTTAATTTTGACACCATCTGGAGTCACTTCATTAGCATAATGTGGCATCAGATTCCACTAATTAAGGGCTCAGACCCACAAGACTGCCACTTTAAACACCAACTGCAAGTCCTGGGCCTCCCACACTTCCAGACGCCTACAAATTAGGGGTTCCCACCATCCCTTTCTCAGGATTGGTAATTTGCTAGAATGGCTCACAGAACTCAGGAAAACAAGTTTACTTTCTACCACTGGCTTATTAGAAAGGATACTACTGACTGGGCGTGGTGGCTCAAGCCTGTAATTCCAGCACTTTGGGAGGCTGAGAAGAGAGGATCACCTGAGGTCAGGAGTTCAAGACCAGCCTCACCAACATGGTGAAACCCCGTCTCTACTAAAAATACAAAAATTAGCCTGATGTGTTGGCACATGCCTGTAATCTCAGCTACTTGGGAGGCTGACGCAGGAGAACTGCTTTAATCCAGGAGGCAGCAGAGGCTGCAGCGAGTCAGGACCATGCCACTGTGCTCCAACCTGGGTGACAGAGTGAGACTCTGTCTCAAAAAAGAAAGAAAGAAAGAAAGAATGCTACTGAGGAACAGCCAGATGGAAGTCATGCATAGTTCAAAGCATGGGGGAGGGGCCCAGAGCTTCCATGTCCTCTCTGGCCACCCTCCCAGTGTAGCAGGACAAACTGCAGACAAAACCCCTCAGACACCGAGTTAAAGAAGGAAGGGCTTTATTTGGCCAGGACCTTCGGCAAGACTCAGATCTCAAAAACCGAGCTTCTCAAGTGAGCAATTCCTGTCCCTTTTAAGGGCTTATCACTCTAAGAGGGTCCTTGTGAGAGGGTCGTGATCCATTGAGCAAGCAGGGGGTATGTGACTGGGGGCTGCATGCACCTGCACTGGTAATCAGAACGGAACAGAACAGTACAGGGATTTTCACAATGCTTTTCCACACAATGTCTGGCTTCTATAGATAACATAACTAGTTAGGTCAGGGGTCAATCTTTACTTCTTTCTTTGGAGGCAGAAATTGGGAATAAGACAACATGAGGGTGGTCTCCTCCCTTACCAGCACTTCAATGTGTTCACTAAACTGGAAACTCTCCAATCCTTTTTGTTTAGGGTTCTTATGGAGGCTCCATTACAAAGGCATGACTGATAAGATCATTGGCCACTGACAATGGAACTCAATCTTCAGTTCCTCAGGAGGTCAGGACTGGGGCCACATGGTTGATTCCTCTGGCAGCCGGGCCCCATCCTGAAGCTGCCTAGGGCCTACCAAGAGTCATCTCATTAGCATAAACTCAGGAAGAATTAAAAAGGGCTTGTTTTGAATAACAAAAGGTGTTCTTCTCACCCCTACCACTCAGAAAATTCCATGAGTTTTAGGAACTCTGTGCCAGGAACTGGGAATAAAGACCAAATATATATATTTCTTGTTCTAGCACAGTGTCTTAATCTATCATCATCTCCCAGCTGTCCACCTGCTTATCCTGCCTCCATGTATCCCCCTTCTAGGCATACCTTCACTTTTGTGGAGATAAGGGAAAACTGCCCCGTGGCTACTCTGACGTGGATGGGGGTAGATGCTTCTCTGCCCTCTGTTCACCTCTGCCTTGAGCCTCTGGTCCCATGCAGGGTGGCTTGGACAGTGGTAAGAATCTTGTCCTTCCTGTCTGCTCCTGCCCCTGTGGCCTCTGGCAAGAGGCCTTACCTTCCCTTATATATGTGTTCTGAATGCCCTACAATCCCATTGCTTTTATAAGTCAGTCGATTTTACTAAAGTTTCAGAAATAGCTGTAAAAAATTGCAGTGTAGAATTAAAATTTTAAACTGGATGCTTAATAGAACTGATCAGAGTCCAAAGGATAAAGGAAGAAAAATTAAATCCTTCACATGAGATCTTCCTTGCGTACACCTTGTAGTTAGTCTTATTTTCCTGTACAGGGTATTTCCCCCTCTCTGTCCCTCAGAATGCTACCCCTTCAAACTTCTATACAACCTCCAAATCTCCTTTTCCTCTGGAATTTGTTCCTTCACCCACCAAAGAAATCCCTGGAATGCAAGTATCACTGATGTCTAAATTATCGAGTAAAGCAAGATCTTTGGAGATGGGTAGGAAGGTGAATAACTGGATTGCAGCTTCACAGTTCACAGTGGATTTGGAAACTTTTTTTCTAAAAGAATCTTTGTATTTTATTTTAAACGGTAATAAATGCACTCCATTTTTGCTCTTGTCTCCTGTGCATGACAAAGGACATGCTCTGCCACTCTCATCTTTTCCTTAAACGTGCCCCCCAACTCCTGCCCCAGAACTATCTACATGCAAGTTAGGCCTCATTCCACCAAAGATAGCATGGCATTTAAAAAACAAAACAAACAAAACAAAACAAAAAAACGTATTGGCTGTCTCTTCTGTTCCAGAACACTGAACAAAGTTTCACATGATCCTTTCAAAATATTATGATGATGACTGGGTGCAGTGGCTCACATCTGTAACCCCAGCATTTTAGGAGACTGAGGGAAGCGGATCACCTGAGGTCAGAAGTTCAAGACCAGCCTGAGCAACATGGCAAAACCCTGTCTCTACTAAAAATACAAAAATTTAGCCGGTGTGGTGGCACACACCTGTAATCTCAGCTACTCGGGAGGCTGAGGCGGGAGAATTGCTTGAAACCCGGAGGCAGAGGTTGCAGTGAACCAAGATTCACACCATTGCACTCCAGCCTGGGCCACAGAGCAAGATGTCGGCTCCAGAAAAAACAAAACAAAACAAAACAAACAAACAAAAAAAAACAGAAAAGAAAGAAAAGACATATTGTGATGATATCCTTTTGTATTATACTAAATTTAGTTAAATAACTTTTTCAAATATTATGTAGTACAAACAGAATATATCAAGCTTACTTGGCTAGGTAGCAAGAAAAATTGACTTGCAATAATCAACCCTGAGACATATCTCAGCAATATGATCAAACACTCAAAGCTAACATTTAAACAAGACAACACTGGATCCATCTTTCTGAAAAAGTAAGGCAAGACAATGCAAACCAATGATCTTCTATTCAGCTAAGCTCTCCTTCAACTATTGTGGCTACAGAAAAGAGGTTTTGTTTTGTTTTAACTTTTATTTTACGTTCAGGGGCATATGTGAAGGTGTGTTATGTAGGTAAACTCCCATCATGGGGTTTGTTTCACCGATTATTTCATCACCCTGGTGTTAAGCCTGCTGTTAAGCCTTAGTTATTTTTTCTGTTCCTCTCCCTCCTGCCCCTCCACCCTCAAGTGGACCCCAGTGTCTGTAGTTCCCTTCTTTGTGTCCATGACTTCTCATTTAGCTTTCACTTATAAATGACAGCATGTGGTACTTGGTTCTCTGTTGCTGCATTACTTTGCTAAGGATAATAGCCTCCAGCTCCTTCCATCTTCCTGAAAAAGACATGATCTCATTCTTCTTTATGGCTGCATAATATTCCATGGTGTATATTTATCATGTTTTCTTTATCCAGTCTGTTATCAGTGGGCATTTAGGTAGATTCCATGTCTTTGCTATTGTGAATAGTGCTGCAATGAATATTCACATGCATGTATCTTTATGGTAAAATTATTTATATTCTTCTGGGTATATACCCAGTAATGGGATTGCTGGGTGGAGAGTTCTGTTTTTAGCACTTTGAGGAATCACCATACTGCTTTCCACAATGGCTGAACTAATTTACACTCCCACCCACAATCTATAACTGTTCCCTTTTCTCTGCAACCTCACCAGCATCCATTTTTTGACTTTTTAATAATAGTCATTCTGACTGGTGTGAGATGGTATCTCATCGTGGTTCTGATTTGCATTTCTCTAATGATCAGTGATATTGAACTTTTTTTCATATAATTGATGGCTGCATGTATGTCTTGTTTTGAAAAGTATCTTCATGTCCTTTGCTCACTTTTTAATGCAACGTCTTTGTTCATAATATTTTATGAACAAAATATTCATAAAAAAAGAATATAATTATATTATGAATATAATTATATTATGAATATAATTATATTATGAATATTATAAATATTCATTTATTTGTTGTTTGCTTTTATCTTGTTTAAGTACTTTATAGATGCTGGATATTAGACCTTTGTCAGCTGCATAGTTTGAAAATGTTTTCTCCCACTCTTTAGGTTGTCTGTTTATTCCGATCATAGTTTCTTTTGGTGTGCAGCAGCTCTTTAGTTTAATTAGATCCCATTTGTCAATTTTTGCTTTTGTTGTTATTGTTTCTGGTGTCTTTGTCATGAAATCTTTGCTCATCCTTATGTCCAGAATAGTATTGCCTAGGATGTTTTCCAGGGTTCCTGTATTTTGGGTTTAACATTTAAGTCTTTAATCCATCTTTAGTTATTTTTTTATATGGTGTAAGGAAGGAGTCCAGCTTCAGTCTTCTGCATGTGGTTAGCCAGTTAACCCAGCACCATTTATTGAATAGGGAGTCTTTTCCCCATTGCTTGTTTTTGCCAGCTTTTTCGAAGATCAGATGGTCACAGGTGTGCAGCCTTATTTCTGGCCTCTCTATTCTATTCCATTGATCTACGTGCCTGTTTTTGTACCGGTACTATGCTGTCTTGGTTACTGTAGCCCTGTAGTATGGTTTAGAGTCAGGTAACATGACGCTTCTAGCTTTATTCTTTTTGCTTAGGATTGCCTTGGCTATTCGGGCTCTTTTTTGGTTCCATATTAATTTTAAAATAGTTTTTTCTAGTTTGGTGAAGAATGTCATTGGTAGTTTGATAGGAGTAGCATTGAATCTGGAAATTCTTTGGGCAGTATGGCCATTTTAATAATATTGATTATTCTTATCCATGAGCATGGAATGTTTTTCCATTTGTTTGTGTCATCTCTGATTTCTTTCAGCAGGGATATGTAATTCTCATTGTAGAGATCTTTCACATCCCTGTTAGCTGTATTCCTAGGTATTTTATTCTTTTTGTGGCTATCATAAATGGGATTGCCTTCCTGATTTGGCTGTTGTCTTGGCTTTGTTGGTGTATGGAAATGTTAGTTATTTTTGTCCATTGATTTTGTATCCTGCAACTTTGCTAAAGTTGTTTATCAGCTGAAGGAGCTTTGGGCCAAGACTATGGGGTTTTTCTTGATATAGAATCATGTTAATCTGTTATCTGCAGACAGGGATAGTTTGACTTCCTCTCTTCCTATTTGGATTCCCTTTCTTTCTTTCTTATGCATGATTTCCCTGGTCAGAATTTCCAATACAGTGTTGAACAGGGGTAGTGAGAGAGGGCATCCTTGTCTTGTGCTGGTTTTTGTGGGGAATGCTTCCAGCTTATGCCCATTCAGTATGATATTGGCTGTGGGTTTGTCATAGATGGCTCTTATTACTTGTCATATCATGTTCCTTCAGCATCTAGTTTATTGAGAGTTTTTAACATGAAGGGATGTTGAATTTTATCAAAAGTCTTTTACACATCTATCCAGATAATCATGTGTTTTTTTTCTTTAGTTCTGTTTATATGATGAATCACATTATTGATTTGCATATGTTTAACAAACTTTACATCCCAGGAATGAGGCCTACTTGATTGTGGTGGATTAGCTTTTTGATGTGCTGCTAGATTCTGTTTGCAAGTATTTTGTTGAAGATTTTTGCATTAATGTTCACCAAGGATATTGGCCTGAAGTTTCTTTTCTTTTTTTTTGTATCTCTACCAGGTTTTGATATCAGGATCATGCTGACCTCATAGAATGAGTTGGGACAGAGTCCCTTCTCCTCAATTTTTTGGAATAGTTTCAGTAGGAATGGTACCAGCTCATCTTTGTACATCTGGTAGAATTTGGCTATGAATCCATCTGGTTCAGGGCTTTTTTTCATTTGTAGGCTATTTATTACTGATTCATTTCAGAGGTTGTTATTGGTCTGTTCATGGAATTAATTTCTTCCTGCTTCAGTCAGTCTTGGGAGCATGTATGTGTCCAGGAATTTACTCATCTCTTGTAAGTTTTCTAGTTTGTGTGCATAGAGGTGTTTGTAGTAGTTTCCAATGGTTATTTTTTATTTCTTTGGGGTCAGTGGTAACCCTTCATCATTTCTAATTGTTTATTTGGATCTTCTCTCTTTTATTTTGTATTAGTCTAGCTGATGGCCTATCTTACTAATTTAAAAAAAAAATAACTCCTGGATTTGTTGATCTTTTGAATTTTTTTTTAGTCTTGATTTTCCTCCAGTTCAGCTCTGACTTTTGTTATTTCTTGTCTTCTGCTAAATTTGGGGTTGATTTGTTCTTGCTTCTCTAATCTTTCTGTTGTGATGTGTAGAAGACATAAATGGCATAATCTACATGGCAACTCATAAACAGATGTGGAACTTCACATCTTGGTGATAGCCAAGACATCTTATTCCCAAGAGCATAGAGAAAATTCTTCAAAAAATTGATTGTATATTTGGTTACAAATAAAACATTAGTAAGTTTGGTAAAGTAGAAATATTACAAGCATGCTGTTTGATCACAATGCCATAAAACTCAAAATCATTAACAAAGTCAAAGGCCCTCCTACATAGAAAGTTTAATTCTTAGAGGAAAGGGGAAATAAAGACTAAAATAAAAGAATTCCTAAAACAAATTTAATGAAAGCATGTGCATCAGAATCTCTGATGCATGAAAAGCAGTGATCAGGGAGTTTATAATAAACATTCTTATTTTAAAAATTGAAAAAATTGAAACAAATTCTCAATTCAAGAGACAACAACAATAAAACAGAAGCAGAAAGAAAGCATAAGACAAATAATAAAGATAAATGCAGAAATTAATGGGTTACAAAAGAAAAAATAATATACCTAATTAGTAAGTCAAAATAAATATAGTATTTTATTTTTAATAAACACTAGTTATCTTAATTTAGAAAAAGAAAGGAAGCACACATATACAAAAATGAGAAATTACAAAATTACAAAATAATTTCAAAAACGTAGATGAAATAATGTCACTGAGAAACAAAGTTTAGCAAAATTAACCCAAGTAGAAGTAGATAAATCAATTTACTGAAAGACAAAGAGAAGGATATTAAGGAACTATATTGTAAAAGAAGCACTGACCCCAGGGTGTTCCACAGGGGAATTCTACCAGCCTTCAAAACCTTATTGTCCCAGTGCTCTATAAACTGTTCCAGAGCATTGACAATGAAGGAGAAAGTTTCAGTGTTTTCATGAATCAAGCAAAACATTAAGAATTAAACAAGATTAAGAGATCACATACATAACAACAAAAATTCAGACAAATGTAATTTATAAATATCAATACAAAAATGTTAAATAAAGTATTGGCAAACAGAATACCACTTCTTAGGAAAATAACAATAATCAATTGGTATCTACTCCAAAATGCAAGGTAGAGCAATGTTAGGACATCCATTAACATAATACAGCTTCCTGAAAGACCTAAAGAGAAAAATTGTGATTATTTCTATAGAAAAAGACTTTGACAAAATTTGATACTAACACAAATGAAAATATTCAAGAAAATAGGAATTGCTATATCCTTAACCACATCTTACTTAATAAGAAAATGTTAAAGTTATTTACACTTAGATCAGGAACAAGGCAAGAATGTTCATACTAAATTCAGCATTCTACTGAATGTGTTGGTAATTGCATTAAATTAAACAAGAGACAGCAAGGAAAAGCACCAGAATTGGCAAACTACAACTTGTAGAAGATATGAGAATCGATCTGGAAAAGTCTGGAGAATCATAAACCAACTCAAACAATAAGAGAATTCAGGAAGTTGGAGGAATATAAACTTTATAACATACAGAAATTAATGGCCTTTCGCTGAGTGTGATGGTGCACACTGGTAGTCCCAGCTACTCCAGAGGCTGAGGCAGGAGGATCTCTTGACCCCAGGAACTCAAGGCTGCAGTTACCTATGATCACACAACTGCCCCAGCCTGGGCAACAGAGTGAGACTCCATCTCTTAAAACAAACAAACAAACAAACAAAACAAAATGAAAAAAAACAGAAAAACAGAAATTAAAATTAATGACCTTCATATATTAAGCCAATAACAAGCAGGAGAAAAGTCTGGTTTTACAATCACAATTAAAAAGATAAAAAAACTTAGGAATAAACTTAAATATACAGAACCCATACAAGGGAAAAATTTAAAATTTTCTGAAAGACCGACAAGTAGTTGTGAACAAACAAAAATGCATTCCTTTTTCTTATATAAAATGATCCAACATCATAAGGTATCATTTCTCCCTAAATTAATTTATGAATTTGATACAATCCTCAAAAAATACCAAAAAGCTTCTTTACCAAGGTAGACATGTTGATACTAAAATTCATGTACAATCAAAAATGCAAGAATAACCAGAAAAACATTGAAAAGAAAAAACTATGAGGGGAGGCTAGCTCTTTGAGAAATTAAAACGTAATTCAAAGTATCTATAATTAAGTTGTATACTATTGGTTTATTGTGTAATAGACAGTAAATTAGAATTAAAAGTCCAGAAACAGAACCACATACATATGGAATACTATAAAGGTGACATTTCAAATCACTGTTTCAAAGATGTACCTTTTTAATAAAAGGTACTGAGAAAACTGGGTAGTCATTAAGGAAAAAGTAAAACTATATCCACAATTTATATCATGCACAAACTGTATCTATAACTTACATCATACACAAACTATATCCATGACTTAACGTCACACACAAGAACTATCTCCAGGTAAGTCAAAGATGAAAGTATGAAAAATGAAACCAACAGGGCATGGTGGCTGACGCCTGTAATCCCAGCACTTTGGGAGGCTGAGGCGGGTGGATCAACTGAGGTCAGGAGTTCAAGACCAGCTTGGCCAACATGATGAAACCCCGTCTGTACTAAAAATACAAAAAATTAGCTGGGTGGGGTGGCAGGCGCCTGTAATCCCAGCTACTCAAGAGGCTAAGGCAGGAGAATCACTTGAACCCGGGAGGTGGAGGTTGCACTAAGCAAAGATCGCACCATTTCACTCCAGCCTGGGCAACAAGAGCGAAACTTCATCTCAAAAAAAAAAAAAAAAAAGGAAGCCACGCAAGTACTAGAAGTAACAATAAAGATTTTGTAACCCAGATTAGGGAAAGACTTTCTAACTATGCCTCAAAATCTAACTGTATAAAAGATAAACTTAACTACCTAAAAAAAAAATTTTTTAATCTTTAAAGTTACAAAAAAAATCATAAAAGTCAAAGATAACTTAGAAATTGTGAGAAAATAATTATAACACATATTATAAATACAAGGATAACATCCCTAATACATAATAAACTCAAACTGCAGGGGGGGAAAGGCCAAAAACCTCATCAGAAATGGGCAAAATCTATGATAATTTATTCATTCAAATATTTATGATTTAGACCCTAAAAATATGAAAAGGTGCTCAAATGTATGCCTCGTTAGCAAAATGCAAATTAAAACTACCTTGAGACACCATTTCTCACCTAAGAATTTGGCAAAAATTAAAAAGTATGACAACACATTCAGTTATGGAGATGGGAAAACAGGACTCTCATAGCTTACTGGTGAGAACAGATAGACACGATTCTTTAGAGGAGAATCTGGCAATATCTAATGAAACTACATAAGTGCTTACTTTTTGACTTAAAGAACTCACCCTAAAGTTACATCCCCAACAATAAGAAAATACATATGAACAAGATTGTTACTTGCAGCTATGTTGGTAATTACAAAATATTGAAAATAATCTAATGCCCATACCTAGGAGAGCAGTTGAATAAACTATGGTACATCCACACATAGTCTACTGTGCAGTGTATAAAAAGATGGAGATCTTTCTGAACTAGAGAGAGGAAAGCTGAAAGCCAGAGACAAAAGTGCATGTATATCATGCTTTCTTTTTCAGAGACAGGATCTTGCTCTGTCGCCCAGGCTGGAGTGCAGTGGTGCAATTAAAGTGCCCTGCAACCTTGAATTCTTGGCCTCAAGCAATCCTCCCACTGCAGCCTGAGTAGCTAGGAATACAGGCGCATGCCACCACACCCAGTTATTTTGCTGCTTTTTGTATAAGAAAGAGTATGAATCTGCTCATTTCTATTAATAGAAACAGAAAGAATAAAACATAAATAAATGAAATAAGTTACCTACAGGTGTTGGTGGAAAATGAGGTAGAAAAAATGAAAAGGTTAAAATGGGTTTGAAGGGAAGGGAAGAGATTTACACTTCTCTGAATGTGCTTTTGTGTACAGTTTTGATTCTTAGAACCATCTTATATCTAGATGTCGAAATGCTAAGGTAAAAGAATTCCTGAGGAATGTTTCCAGATCATAAGAGATTAAAGATACAAAACTACATTCAATGTGTAAGCCTCTTCCTTTTCTTTTGTAATGAAAGGCATGTGGAACAATTGGCAAAATTTTGAATAAAGTCTGTAAATTAGACAATAGTACTATATCAATTATAATCTCCTGATTATGGTATTTATCCTGTGGGGAGGTAAGAGAATGTCCTTATTCATAGGAAATACATATTAGAGTACTCCTGTCTCTGTCTTTCACTCTTTCTTGGTCTCTTACACATACACCTGCATACAGAAAGAGAATAAATTTTAATTATCTAAAATTACTTTATATATTTATATAAATTATATAAAATTACTTTGATATATTTATGTGTCAATTAAGATTTTTTATTGTCAAGTTAATCTTAAGGATTTTCAACTCTAGTTATACATTAATTAAAATGAAATTCTAGAATTCTTAATAAAAACTACAGAACAGTCAAAATATGTTGGTGTGTATCAGGCTAAAAGCTGATAGCCTAGAAAATGTGTTCCTGGATTCCATCAAAATTTGAGGAATTTTAATGAGATTTTAAAAATGAGTCAGCTGGGCATGGTGGCTCATGCCTGTAATCCCAGTATTTTGGGAGGTGGAGGCGGGCAAATTACTTGAGCCCAGGAGTTCAAGATCAGCTTGGGCAACATGGTGAAATGTCATCTTCACAAAAAATACAAAAATTAGCCAGGTGTGGTGGTACATGCCTGTAGTCCCAGCTACTCAGGGGGTTGAGGTAGAAGGATGGCTTGAACCCAGGAAGCAGAGGCTGCAGTAAGCTGAGATCATGCCACTGCACTCCAGCCTGGGCGACAGAAAGAGACTCTGTCAAAAAAAAAATTTTTTTTGAAAGGTCAATCAAAGTAAGAAGAAAATAATACAGACTGGTGAATAAAGTTTGGCTGTGCCCAGTCTCTTATGTCTTCTCTTCTACCACAAGTCACACCAGCAATAACAACTTGAGAATCTCAAACATTGAAAAAGCCAAAACAAGGGAGAGGTAGGGGACCTCCAAGGTCTCATTTGGCCACTCAAAGCTCCTATGACAGCTTCATGTTCTGCCTACCCATTGTCAAAGTGCACCAGCTCAGCATCCTTAAGCATCATCAATTCTTTAAGCAACGCGATCTCAACGTGGTTAGAGACCGCCTCTAATTTCATGTCAAGACGCGCCTCTTTGTGCAAACTTTGGATTTGAAATGGTGAATATAACCAAAATGCTTTGCTGTGTGAGCCCAGCCTTAAACTGCTGTGATGATCCGTGCAACAGCTGTCATTCCATAGACACTTTTCTTTTCTCACCTTCAGGATTACACAGGGCCCCCGTGGAAAAAATGCAAACCTCTGCTGAATAGCTTACTGCAAAGTCAAACTTTGAACTGATTTCATGTTTTAATAAATGTATCAAAGGGAATTATGTTTTATTAAAATGACTTTCATGACAACCACTGTAGATACTAGTAGTAGATCCTGATGAAACTTTCCCCATAAGTCTTCCTAGGTATTTAGACATGGCCAACAGCAAAACTTCCCTTACGGGAGAGAGGCTTTGTAAATTTCTCCTGTGGAAGATGAACAATTCCCTGTCTCTCGTCAACTGTCAGTCTCACAGGACAAGGTTTTCTCAAGAGATTAATTTCTTTTTTTATTTTATTTATTTATTTATTTATTTATTTATTTATTTATTTATTTATTTATTTATTTTGAGACAGAGTCTTGCTCTGTCACCCAGGCTGGAGTGCAGTGGTGCAATCTCGGCTCACTGCAACCTTCGCCTCCTGGGTTCAAGCGATTCTCCTGCCTCAGCCCCCCAAGTAGCTGGGATTACAAGCGTGCACCACCACGCTCAGCTAGTTTTTTGTATTTTTAGTAGAGACGGGGTTTCACTACGTTGGCCAGGCTGGTCTGGAACTCCTGACCTCAGGTGATCCGCCAGCCTCAGCCTCCCAAAGTTCTGGGATTATAGGTGTGAGCCGCCATGCCTGGCCTCAAGATATTAATTTCTTATTCTCAGCTTAACTCTATGGTGCCAATGTAATTGGAAAACCTTAAATGTCTTTGTTCTTTTTTTCTTTTTTCTTTTTTCTTTTTTTTTTTTTTTTTTGATACGGAGTCTTCCTCTGTCATCCAGGCTGGAGTGCAGTGGTGTGATCTCTGCACACTGCAAGCTCCACCTCCCGGGTTCACGCCATTCTCCTGCTTCAGCCTCCCTAGTAGCTGAGACTACAGGCTCCCGCCACCACACTCGGCTAATTTTTTGTATATTTAGTAGAGACGGAATTTCACCATGTTAGCCAGGATGGTCTCGATCTCCTGACTTCGTGATCCACCCGCCTCGGCCTCCCAAAGTGCTGGGATTACAGGTGTGAGTCACCGTGCCCAGCCAAATATCTTTGTTCTTGCTGTATATTTCTTGAGTCCCTCCCATAGCTCAGGCTCTATGCTAGGCCAAATTTTATCCTAACACCATGGGATTCTTCAATCAAAGTCCCACACAGGCCAAGTTTAGCATTGGTAGAAGATGACAAAGGCAAGGTGACGTAAATCAGCCAAGATGTTCAGAATGTCCAAGGCATGGAGAATACTTCATTGACAAGGCAGCATTTTTGCAGGACCTTGAGATAAACACTGAATTTTTTAGGGACTTGACCTTCATTACAGTTGCTAAGCTCTACACCTAGCTAGAATTTCTACCTGTGTGATCCCAAGGCAATGCTCACATAGTAACCTATGGCTGGGTCCTCTTGCCTAGAAAGCCTCTGGGTATACAAGATGCCAAAAAGAACATGCCAGGCTTAATATTCCTTTCCCTATGGAGAAAAATGTCTTTGAAAATTATGCCATGATATTTAGAAGGAAACAACAAAATTATTTCTTATATCAATGATTTTTTTAAAAATTAAATTAGTAAAGTTGCCTGTAAGTTCTTTGCTAAACACAATCTATCATAACACAGGAGTTGTTAAAGTTATAATGCCATAACCTCAAACAAAAGAAATAAAGATGATTTAATGAAAATGGACTTTCAAAACTGTATAGAAATTGCCTATAAATATTTTAAAAGTCATTTCATATGAATACATCTTTACAGATAGCATCCTCAGAAAAGAAGCACAGGATGAGAAGATGAACTAACCTGAAATTAACATAAATTAGACAAGTTGACATTTTACTCCAAACCAAAGTAATGATTTACCTTGTTCTGCATGATAATGTGTCGAAGTATTCTCTCTCTCTCTTATTGTACTAAACACGGAATTTTTTTTCTAAACTTTTCCTCCTACTTGACTTTTTCATGTTTATTTGGTTTTGAATAACACTTTGACAACTTGATATTCCCTGCCCTGGTTTCCAGCGTGCTCTCTGTATCATAGTTTCATTTTTTATTGTCTCCTATTTTTGCCCAAATTGAACAAAGTTTCTAAGTCTTTTTCTCTTATGGAACTGATCATTTACATAAGTGATAGCCAACAGAGACCAAGTTGGCATGAAACCAAGAGGGAGCTTCCATTTTGATGACTACTTTCAAAGAGCCTCAATACACCTTTCTCCATATCCATCCCCATTCTAAAGGACTCAGTGCAGCCTAGCTATTACTCATGACGTTTCACCTCAGTGATTCAACTGCTCATCAAATTGACTTTTATAGCTCCTAAAAAGAATGTTTTGTAAAGCTTGGAAGTGTCTCAGGAAAATGAAGACCACATGTCTAGAGCTGAGCCACCTAAAGCCTTAGTAGATGCAAATCCTCTGGAATTGTGCCAAATGGCCTCATGCCAGTTGCAGAGATGACACTCCGTGGTTTACTGGTTCTACATCTAGAGATGAATTTAGTGATGGAAATGAGGCAGTGAAAAACTTCCATCAACATATGATATTAATGGTATATAAACAGTAGTTCCAGGAATAGCACGCTTCAAATAGCTAAATAATATGCCCACCTGGTACCAAACAACCAGAACCAGAAGTAGCAAGTTTGTTTCTAATTAAAATACTTCAAGTATGACCAAATAAAACCCACTGGTGTATCTGTGCTGCTCAGATTTGGAAAAGAGTGGCCCAGTGGGCATCACAGATGTGGCAAGAGGAGAGAGCCCTTGAGATAGCGCCTGCCCTTCCACTCTCCAGCTCTCAGGCTTACTCACATTTTTGGCCACAACTAAAAAGGCTCTGTTTTATATAATTTATAGATGAGCCATCAGATTTATTTTTATTGTAATTTATAATGAACCATCAGATTTAATTTTTATAAGATATAGTACCAGAATCAAAGATAACCATGACAACTTTTCTAAAATGTTTTAGAACAATCTACCTGGAAATAAAACTTCAAAATGTCACCCCAATCCCATGTCAGTTAGCCAAAGTGCAACACATGTGTGTGAGTGCACATGTGTGTGAATGTGTGTGTACAGATAAGGGCATGAACAGTCTAAGAACAGTGAGAAGGTGAGTCTTCACAAAGGACTGTGAGTTTAATTGTTTAAATTCCAAGTGAACTTCAAAGAAATAGAAATAACAGCTTTGGCTAGAATGCAGATTGACAGGGAAGTGTGGAGCATAATAGTGACAGGAAGTCAGCATGTTGTAATTTGCTTTGGTTTTCACATGTTCCTTTCTTCATAAACCCGTGACTATGTATGAAGAATAGACTTCATTTTTAATGTAAATTATCTTTCTCATAGATTCAATTCCCAATGTGACATTTTTAGACCTAAATTGTCTAACAAGACTGCTTACTATTTTAAAAACTCACTTCACTCTGTCTTCATTACAGACCAAAACTACACTGTGGGCCCAAACTACCCTCTTGACTCTGCATATTGACCAAGTTAAGTGAATAATAACACATCTCTTTCCCCTGCCTTTTCAGGTAGTCACACTATGAAGGTCATACAAACAGTTTGTGTGTTGGAAAAGCCAAAATAATATGCTATTGAAATGCAAATGCCAGGGAAACTCTGGCAGTTTTCCCTCATTTCTAGACACTAACTACAGGGAAAGTGCATGATACATAAACAGTAGTGCATGATATATAAACAGTAGTGCATGATATATAAACGATAGTGCATGATATATAAACAGTAGTTCCAGGAACAGCGTGATTCAAACAGTGTGCTAGTCCATTTCTACATAGAAGTGTGTGATGAAAGAAAAAGAATAGTGTAATTTGTAATATCTTTGAGAAAGACACACTATATCCTCCAAAACGGCATACTCTGCAGATTTTACTTAGACATTTTTTTCTGAATGATTTATCATAAAGAATATAACATCTTTTGAGTAAAATAAATAGAAGCAGGTAATTTAAATAACAAACAGAGCCATAAAATTCTCAATGTTCTCAAGGCAAACCTTTATTCCCTCATTCCCATTTGTGATGCATTGACTCCAGGCATCCAGGTCAAAGTTGGTACAGTCTCATCCTGTTGTCAAAGCCAACTGGATGTCAGAAATACATATCATCCTAGTTACTGACTGACTCCTGCGCAGTTCCTCCTTGCTGGGCACTAGGCTAAAGCCTGAGGATATAAAATATGAATAAGTCATCATCTCTATTCTTGAATCAGTGCTGAGAGCAGTGAGAGAATCAAAGGTTCAAATTTATAAGATGTTTTAAAGCAGGGTGTGAAAAAAGGGCTATCAATGCAGAAAAAGGGCAACAGAATCTATGGGGACCATCAAGAAAGGATTCATGGACTAAGTAGTATTTGAGTTGGACCTTTGAAAGAAGTTTGCTGGGCAAGAAGAGGAAGCTCAAAGCACCATGTTCAGAGACACAGCACTGTGAGAGTGGGTGTGCTCCAGGAGAGGCTAGTGCTACTCAGTGCAGCTGCAATCCTCTTTGTCCATTTGCCAACAGGCATCTTGAAGCTGGGCCAGGATGCTTTGCTGGACTATTCAAGAGCTGTTCCTATCTGGTTTGTTTACCACTTGGGTACAACTCCATATTGGATGGCCGCTGAGTGGTTCTTGGAGATAGAATACTGCTAATGCTTTGTAGTTCAACAACCCTTTTGTTTTTAAAAACTGCTTTTAAATTCTCTTTCTGGCATATATCCAGTGTCTGATTTGAGCTCTTGAGGTCTGATCTCAGTTGAAAATAGATTATCTATGTAACTCAAGCAAAATGACCTTCTTTATAACATTTTCTGGAAAATGTAGGCAAGAGATTGTTTAAATCTTTCCCCATCAAAGAAAACCAACCCTGCCTATGTTCCATGTATCTCTCCTTAGTAGATCTCACCTATCTTTGACCTCCCCCAGCTTGGATCCCTGCCCTTCATCTACTCATAAGTTCTCCCATGTAGACACGTTTACTAGAGGGCAAACATGCTTTAAAATAAGTCTTAGTCCATGTTATCATGTACAAGAAATAAGTATTTTATTCAAGTTTCTGTGAAGTGTGTGTGTTATACATGCTTTCATAGCTCCTCTTATGTCCATTATCCAGGTGCAAAGCTTTGACACTTCAAAGTAATCAGACCATAGTTTGGGTAGAATTGAAGACAACTAAGACCTTTCCTCAAAATACCAAAAATAGATTAATAAGAACACCTTAAGAAATTGTTTCCTTCACTACTATGGCACGGTGCCCATGGCAAGCTAGTGTCCTCCTTCATTATAGGACTTGTTTGTGTGAGCAGTGCCTCCATTGGGGAATTATTAGATTTCTACTGAATCTCCCAATTAAGCAAAACTGATACACTAAAACCCCATCCTGCTGCTATTTTCTAAGATGGGGAAAATATTTTTTCAATAGTATTGTAGTTTCTTACTTGACATGCACAAATGGTACTATTCATGTACCAGCTAATTCCAACAGCTTATACATACACATCTACAGTTCATATTATAATATGAAATATATTAAGGGCACAAGGTATTTTGTACATGCTTCCACATACAAGTAAGACATTTAACATGGTTTAATGTGCAAAGCACATGTGGGGTTATGAGTCTGTTTCCATCCCTCCTTCCTCTTCCATTTTCCCATGTACTTCCTGCCACATACTGTCTGCCCTGTGCCCTGCTAGGTAACAGTCCTGTGGTACTGAGCCGAACCTCACATTGTCACTAGAGGAATGTAGCTAGAGGAACATGAGTTTTGAATTTATTAGGAAGTCAATGTATTCTCTTATCTATCACAGAGAAACCTCAGTTCTTTCTAGGTTCTCTAAATTCGTTCCTTCAAGCTTGCTCGTTGGTTTTCAAGTCTGTTTTGTTTTTAATACATTTACCAATTGCTACTATGTGCAAGCACTACATGCTCTTGGAATCTGTTCATCTTTGCAAATGTCTGGCTCTGTCTTGCCTCACTGGCTAGTTTTCCCTGGTGATGAGATCTCTATTCTTTATTATAGGGCAAGAGAACAGACAAGGACTGGACGCTGAAAGGGATTTGACAAGAACGATGACAGAATGCTAAAATGGCAATTCAAAACAAATTGAAAACCAAATTCATTTTGTATTAGCAATGCTACTTATTTTATTAAGCAAAAGAACAGAAGGCATTTCCACCACTGTCTTGGTGACCAGGTCTGAGAGAATATTCTATGGCTCATTAGCAGGAAAGAAGAGCAATTTAAGGATACACAACAGAAGCATATTCAGCTCATGCTGCATGCACACACACAGCTATACAAGAATAAAGCTTTTTCACACGGTTAGAACATTTAGTAAATGCTTCTGTGCCTCACAGCTGCTATCCTGGCCTAAAAGAACACAGGATTTCAATGAGGGCACAGTCTGGGAAAAGACCAGCGCCCCTCACTGCTCCCTTTAACAAAAACACATTAAACAATTCAAGGTATCACAGAGATGATAAAACAGGGAAGGAGGAAGGGGGCTAGGACACAGATGTCACACAGCAGCTCGCCACAGCAGAGGAACAGGAATGACAGCCACAGTGTAACACAGAGGACAAGAGGGGCGGGCTCTGGGAGGTGGACAGTCAGCTGAGCTGCAGGAGGGGTGCAGCTAAATTCTGTCTCCTGTGTGCTTTTTAAAGTAAATCAGAGGAGCAGAGTGGTATCTCTGATTCGCATCAAATCAAAAATAGACTGTTGTCTTAGTCATTACAGGCAGCTAAAACAAACTTCGACAGACCAGGTGGCTTAAACAGGAAGTATCTATTTTTCAGTTCTGGAGGCTGGAAGTCCAAGATCAAAACGCCAGCATGGTTGGGTTCTGGTGAGGGCGTCTCCCAGATTGCAGAAGACTTCTCATTGTGTTCTCACATGGTAGAAAGAGGGCCAGGGAGCTCTCTGTGGTTTCTTCCATAAGGGCACTCATCCCATCATGAAGCTCCACACTCACAACCTAATTGCCTCCCAAAGGCTTCACTTCCTAACACCATTAAACTGGGGGTTAGGGGTTTAACATATGAATTTGGGGGCAGCATGAACATTCAGTTCATAACAATCACATTAGTTCATTCATTGAAGTAGAATAATGTCTTGGAAAACAGGAAGCATGGAATAAAATAAATGCCTGCAAACCATCACTTCTTGCATTTCTGTAATTCTTTTCTTCTCAAAATTTGAGAGTCCACTGAGTATCTAAAGAAACATTCCATCTTGCACCTGAACAGAATTATTCAATGCTAATATTTTCAATATTAACTAGGATTATTGATTCATATTATTATTTGTTCACAAAATTATCATTCTCAAGCATTCACCTACTATGCACCAGATGCTAAGCTGCCCGCTTGCAGAAGATAAAAATGTAAAGGGAAAATAAATGATTAGCAAATGAAGACAGTGCATCATCAGGAAGGCTTATATAAGGCTTCATGAAACCTCCAGGAGTAATTCCTTAACCATATTGGAATGGTGTTGGGATGAGGGAGGCCAGGGCAGAGAGGCCTCAAATAGGGGTTGACTTTGAGCCTCCATCTTAAAAGATAAGGAGAACTTAATTGAAGAAAACTCAAGAGAAAGAATTCCTGGGAGACAATGCACTATGGCAGGCTCTGGGAATGAGCGAAAGTGGTAAGTAGAATTTCACTGGTGTGGGGAAGACGGGTAGGGCTGCGTGACCAGAGGCAGTGACCAGGATGATATGAGCACAGGCTCTGCAGACTCCTAACTCCTTCACTAACTGGTAGTTCAGCTTATATGCCTCAGATTCCTCCTCTACTCATCCAAAAAGCATAGTAGCACCTGTTAGCAACACATCGGTATCTCCGTTGAACTACAGAGCTTAATAAATGCTAACTTTGCCTAGATGTCCAGTGCCCTGTGTATAAAGGTATTTCTTCTAAACGTCCTTTCTGAACACTGTTGGAAAATTCCAAAAGTTGTTTGGCTTGAGTTTTGTGTTTAGGGTACATGGAGCCCACTCAAACCAAAGAGGCCAACAAAAGGGAAGTTTGTTGGGAAAAATCAGAAGGCAAGAACAGTCTCCAAAAGGAAAATCTGAACGTGACACTCCCTTGCTTCAAGGCCATCAGTAGCTTCTCAGAGCCTACAAAAATGAGTCTAAGCTATATTTTTCCATCAAGACCTTGCTAAGATGTGACCTTCCCCGTATGTATGTTCACTCCCCTCCCTAACCCTTGAGCAGTCAATCATCTAGTCTTGAACACACCTTCCATAGCTTACATATACCATTGTCATTGGGTATGGAGTGATTTGTTTATGGGTCCATCTTTCCCACTGTTCCCATGCTGCTTAATAGCAACAAGTAGGACACAGCCACTTTGTGCTCTTAGTGACCACCTCAGGGAATGGCTCAGGTAGCTTCTAAGTAGCATTTGCTTATCTGAACCATCCTAAAGATTTTGGGATGCCATAAGGAATAGGGAGAAGTATGATCATATTTATGTAGCAGAGATAATAATGTAAACCACAAAGAAGAGTATGGACTTAAGGAAGGAGAAAACAGATGCAGAAAGATCAGTTCAAAAGCTTTCAAAATAATCCCCACTGAGAGATGATGAGCACTAGAGTAAGGTGAGGAATGTAGAGAACATGTATTCAGAGCTTCGCACCTGGCAGAATGCTCCATACTTTTCAAATGTGACTGCAGTCTATCCTCACAGTTACTGTATCAGAGGAATGCTATCTTTATCCCCATTTTATTTTTATGTATGTATTTATTTATTTATTCTTTGAGACAGGATCTCACTCTGTCGTGCAGGCTAGAGTGCAGTGGTGCGATCTCAGCTCACTGCAACCTCCGTCTCCAGGATCCCTATTTTAGATATGAAACCAAACTATTGGGCAGTTAAGACAACTTGTCCAAAGTCACATAGCTAATATGGAGTGGGAAGTGTGTTGGAGAGGAGGTAAAGAATTTAAGAGATATTAGTAGGTTTAAAAACTTAATAAATAAATAAATCCTGGGGACAGACAAGAGGAAAAATCATAGTGTCTAATTTGTATGCTTCAGTAAGATCTTTAAAAAGCCAAGTGATGTAGGAAAGAAGGATCAATTAGGGAGGGAAAGTCTGACTATTATGGTGATATTCTTGCACAATAACTGACATGGAATTCAGACATCTACTCAAATAATTTAGACATGAATACTTTGAAATACACAGTTAATTGTTGCGAAGGTAACTTAAGAAAAGGAAATGTTCATGAAGTGTTTTCAAAATTTAGCTTCACCTTATGTCTGAAGTATAGAAAGCCTGATAATTTCTCTGCTATAATGTTCTGCTTTTTCTGTTATGACAAATACAATTCAACCAAGCAAAGTTGCTGCAGGACCACACGAAGGCCAGGTGGAAAGTCCTAGATGAATTATATAAAGAAAAGAGCCTGTTAAACTCTAGGAAAAAGGGGGAAAAAAATCACCCAGAAAATGCAACTCAGCTTCAGTGTTTGCAGAGGCACTGAGAAGCACTTCTGCAGAGGCTAAGAGTTCGTAGAAAAAAGTAATATAAAAGAAGATTCCAGAAATGCTTCAAGGAGCTGACAAAAGCCTGAGTCAGTTTTATAAGAGACTCTATAAAGCATTCTGACTTTACATCCCATTTAACCCTGAGGCTGCTGAAAATCAGTATATAGTGAATACTTCATTTGTAAAGCAAGCCCATGGTAACATCAAGCAGAAGCTGCAGGCATGAACACCACCTAGTCTATAAAAGTGGCCACCAAGGTGTATGTTAACTGTGACCAAGGAACAAAACTGGGAAAGAGCAAAATATAAAGAAAGACTAAGTATAAAAAAAAGAAAAATTAGCAATGTGAGAGGACGTGGACATGGATGTAGATATGAAAGAAGTCAAGTTAGGCAAAGATTCAAGAGCTAGACAAGGCTAGAGAGAGATTAATGTGTGAGATGCACAAAGAAAGGACACTAGAAGGGTAAATGTTCGAAAGGCAATGAAGGAAATGGCCAAGGCTGCAAGACAAAGAGGCCATTGGCCAAGGGCTGCCTCACCTTGGAGGAACCAAATACTGATCTGATCAGACTGACAGGAGCTGAAGAATGTAAAGACTAGGGCAGACTACGCCCTTCTAATTAGGCTCCCAGGAGCCCGTGGTCACATTAGAAGTTAAAAGCAGCAAGATTCTGCCATATCAGGATTCCAATTTCTTACTGAAGGCTAAGCCACTAAATAGACAAAGGGTGGGGGGGGAGAAGAACCCCTCCTCTAGGAAACTTAAACAGTAAAAAGAGCCATACCTTGTGAAAACTTGCTTATAGACATTACAGAACTGCCCCGTGCTGGAGGCTATCGGTACATGCTAGTGCTTGTTTGCTCATTTAAAATAAAATCAGGTTTTCGCCCATGATCCTCCTCTGAGTCAGGTGCACCCCCAACAAACAAACTAGGTATTTGCCCTATAAGATTTTGTTCGGTCAGCCACCCCCAAATCATAGGGCAAATTAAAGGTGACCTCCAGGAACTAAAGAAATTAACCTTAAGAAAGCAAATGCAGGTTTTAAAAATAGCCATACAAAGTGTTCATAATTAAATAAATGAAAATGCCTATAAGCCTGACACCCCTTTAAATCTAGTGACTCTGTTTAAAGTAAAATCTAATTTTTCTAGGACCCATATAGGATGGGCCCGATACTGTAACCTTGTCCACTCCCACTGCTGTTAAAGTTGCAGGTGCTGTGTCTTGGATCCACCACAGTCAGCTAACACTGGCAGCTCAGGATAAGTGGACCAGCCAGCAGGACGAAGATCATCCAACCCGGCTGATCCTGAGATGAGACCAAGCTGCTGTTGAGGATGACAGCCCTGCTCTGGTCACTCCAGAGGCTGACCAGTCTACGCACTACTGAAGGTTGAGGAGACAACAAGCCCTGCTCTAGTCACACACCTGTAGCTGACTAGTCTATGCACAGCCCAAGCTTGAGGACTCGTCAAGCAAGTAAATATAGTTAAAAATCTTAATAGTTTTCCTGTAATACTGTTTTCCTATTGTTATGTTGCTGTATTCAACCTTTTTCCCAGGTAGGGACCTCTTTTGTCCTTGCTGTACATTGTTTTGCTGTTTTTACCCCCATAACCATGCTAGAAGAAACACCTATATAAGGTGTCCCCACTGTACACATACTACTTAGGAAACCCAGACCGGTCCAACCCAGCAACAATTCCGAGTCTTTCAGTCATCCTTTAAACATATAAACCAGAAGTTACCCCAATCTCTTCCTTTAGCAAAAACAGAAAAAACCTATTTGCTCAGTTGACTGAAAACATTGCTGGCAGCCTAGGTGTTTCTTCATGTTATGTTTATTAAAAGGCTAACATAAGAGACCAATGGCCTTGAAAAGCAAAAGAGCAAATGCCTCAAGATAACTTTATTTAAACTAACTTTTTCCCCAAACAGATGCCACAAGTTCAAGCATCTGACTCTTAAAAAGTTCTGTTATTAAAAAATACTGTGTTACTCACTAAGAAAAAGCTTTTAAGACCCAGTGACAAAACTAACCTGCTTAGGACATGACAAAGTTGATACATGTGCCTGTAGAGGTTTAACACAGGTCTGATCCTAGGTCTTCATTTAGAAAATAGTTTCCAGCTATAAAAATTTAAAACCCTCATTATAAGTGTATTACTGGTAATAGAAAGTTGCTTGCTGCTCCCCTGTGTACTACGCTTGCTCCTTCAAATGATAAAAGGTTTTGTAGCTACCCTGGTTCATCAGAAAACTTCAGCACAAGTGTATTACATAAAACACTATCGCTCTGTCTCACAAAAAGACTTAGTAAAAATAAAAGTGAGAACTCCCACTAATTAGTGAAAATTCTCAAAGGGGGGATAAGGAAGGAGACCACTACTACTCCTGCTGCCCTCCGCCCCCCACCTTGCCTAGTTCACAAGACAGGAGGAAAGAGAGAAAGAAACAAAAGTAAGATAAATAGCCAGACAACCTTGTCACCACCACCCGGCCCTAGGAGTTAAACAAAGTAATAATAATAACATCAACCCCTGGCCTAAACTACTTGTATTATCTGTAAATTCCAGACACTGTATGAAAAGAGCATTGTAAAACTTTTTTTTCTGTTAGCTGATGCATGTAGCCCCAGTCACGTTTCCCACACTTGCTCACTTGCTCGATTTATCATGACCCTTTCACGTGGACCCTTTAAAGTTATAAGCCTTTAAAAAGACAAAGAATTTCTTTTTCGGAGAGTTCGGCTCTTAAGACGCGAGTCTGCCGATGCTCCCGGCCGAATAAAAAACCTCTTTCTTCTTTAAGCCGGTGTCTGAGGAGTTTTGTCTGAGGCTCGTCCTGCTACAGGAGGGGTGAGGAGAGTTTGCTCCTGTTGCTGGAGAAATACGTCACTGGGGACACCTTTATCTGAAGGTGACAAACTACCCAATTCAGGAAAACCACTTAAATAATAAGAGCATTCATTGTCTCACAAAATACGAACAGAAGTCAGAAGTGCAAAGATACCATCAAAGACTTGGCCTCTTTCTGCCTCTCTGCTGTGCCATGTAGAGCCTCAGATTCTGCCGAGGCAGGCGCCCCAGATGCCCTCTGGGCACTGGCAGCAGGGAGGGCAGTTGTGTGTTTCATCTGTCCTCATCCAGGTGCGCAGGAGAGGCTCGCCTGTGCTGGCTTCTTCTTGAGGAGGGAAACCATTTCTCGGGACAGTCGGCTAAGGCTGCCTCCCATCCCTGGTCAGCATGAGTCACAGCCTCATCCTAGATCCTGGAGATGGTCTTCCGCTGGGGGGAGCAGGGCTCACCCCGAGGAGTTTAAACTGGAGCTGGCTTTCCCTCCTTGGAGGAGCAGGGGATAGCAGAAAATCACTACCTCTCTTAGGAAAGAGAAAAAAGGACATGAGGTAAAGCTGCAGGGAGAGACAAGCTAGAGCTAAACCAGCCCAGAGGAAGAGAAAGACACTCCCAGCTAAGATCCGGCTTCACTGTAAGGATTAAAATGAAAGAAATAATCTGAATTTGATCCAAAGACCAAAAAGACCTTTCTCTTCCTATACTTATGTAAAAGATAAATGCAGGAAGTGGCGGAGCAAAATGCAGAAATAGGACCCTCTGTTTCTTCTGAGAGAAACACCAATTGGAATGATTCTCTACGCACGGAAGAACCATCGCAAGAACCAGAGAAACTGGTGAGAGACCACAGTACTTGGTTTTAGTGTAAAAACAGACAAAGACGCATTGCATAGGGAAGGAAAGACAGAGTCACAGTGCCCACCTCACCCTTCCTCCAGCTCTAAGTGATAAATGCAGACAGTGCAACACAATTTATCACCTACACCAGGCCACTTCTGAGCATGGAGGGTGCCATGCGTGGTCGTGTGAAGAGACCACCAAACAGGTTTTGTGTGAGCAACATGGCTGTTTATTTCACCTGGGTGCAGGCGGGCTGAGTCCAAAAACAGAATCAGCGAAGGGAGATGGGGTGGGGCCATTTTATAGGATTTGGATAGGTAAAGAAAAATTACAGTCAAAGGGGGTTGTTCTCTGGTGGCCAGGGGTGGGGGGGTCACAAGGTGCTTAGTGGGGGAGCTTTTGAGCCAGGATGAGCCAGGAAAAGGAATTTCACAAGGTAATGTCATCAGTTAAGGCAGGAACAGGCCATCTGGATGTGTACGTGCAGGTCACAGGGGATATGATGGCTTAGCTTTGCCTCAGAGGCCTGACAGAGGGAAGCACATAAGTTATTAAAATCTTGTGTGTATGTGTATATATGTGTGTGCATTTATCTTTATCCAGACCATAGCATTTTTAAATGAGAAAATACTCTTTTTAAAGGAATAGGGATTGTTAAAATAAATGAAAATGGAAACACGACCTGAAGAATCCCTGAGCATACAAAGCCAGCCAGGCCTCCTCATGACCTCAACCTTGCTTGATTTGCAAATATAAGTGAAGCTGAAGCTATTCCTTGTAAATGTCTGTATTAAAGAGAAACAGAACGTAAGTTCAGCCAAACAGAAGCAACCAACAAACATACAACTATTATAGGAGTTATTAAGAAATTATTTTAGGCAGATAGAGAGGAAAAGCGGTCCTTGGGAAGTTTTAATTTCTTTTAAAGCAGCTCCAGAAATGTTTCTTGTCTAGCAGGAAAGCCCTGGCTCTTAGAGCCAGGCGGCAAGCTTTGATATGCAAATGCTGGCCATTAGAAACTGGGTACACCCAAACATGGCGCTTCCTGCTGTCTTCTTCTTGCCCTTACCCCTACATGGGCCTGGCAACATGGCCGCCCCCACATATCCTCAAGTGTGTGGAACATCAAGGCGCCCTGCATTAGCATATTAAAAGCTAGGGTGGGAGGGCCAGATTTTTCCCAGGCTATGTGAATGACAGGCCTGGTCAAACCAATCCCCTGAGCCCTATACAAACCAGACACCACCTCCTCCAGCCCTCTGATATAAGTAGCCATTCTTCCACGGCACTAGGGGTTTTTTCTTTGTTCGAATCCCCGTGCCCTCTGTCTCTGTAAGGAGGGAGCTGTTTTCTTCTTCCTTCCTTCTTTCTTGCCTATTAAACTTTTTACTCCTTAAAACCACTCCACGTGCATCCATGTCATTTTATCCAAACTGGCTCGAGACCAAGAACCCTGGTGTTCCTTCAGTCATCGGAGCCAGATCATAACTAATGGCTTTTTATTGGGATAAACCAACTAAGGAAATTGCACAACTGTAAGCAATCAAATACTTTCCTTGTTTTACTTCCTTCTTCATCCTATGAAAGCCTCCTCCTCGTGTTCCCTCTATGGAGTTCTCAAACTACTCTGGTTTGGAACTGCCCAATCATGAATCACTGTTTGCTCAAATAAACACTTTAATGTTTTATTATATCGCAGTTTACTTTTTAATAAGGTACTTGGTAGGCTAAGAGCAAATTATGCTAAAAGTTTTTCTTAACTTTCTTTCTTTCTTGGTGAAATGTAGAGAATATTTCAGCCCAATTATCTTCACAGATGCTGTCTTTTGCCTCCATTCAGAGTATTTTACCTTGACAAAAATATTTGTACAAAAAAATGTCTTCAATACTTTTCTCTATGACTCTTTGGAATGGTCTGACAATAATTGTAGGCCATCTCAATTTCATTTCATTCTAATAGAGTATATACGTTTATCCAGTTAGAAATAGGAGCTAAATCAAAAGTCCTTTCTTGGCCAGGTGTGGTGGCTCACGCCTGTAATCCCAGAACTTTGGGAAGTGAAGGTGAATGGATCGCTTGAGCCTGGGAGTTCAAGATTAGACTGGGAAACATGGCAAAACCCTGTCTCTACTAAAAAAAAAAAATACTAAAAATTAGCCCAATGTGTTGGCACACACCTGTAGTCCCAGCTATTCGGGAGACTGAGGTGGAAGGATCACCTGAGCGGAAGGTCAAGGCTACAGTGAGCCAAGATACCACCATTGCACTCCAGCTTGGGTGACGGGAGTGAGACCCTTCTTGCCCCAAGTTAAACTATTAAGCACAAATTATAGAACTTCAAATTAATTTTGTACATATTTAAGTGCCCATGTAATTCATTTTTATTCTTCCCTTGCTCTTTTACAGACCATTTTCAATCTGTTCTTGTTGGCAAATTTTGTTTCTAATGATTACAATTTGAAAAGCTTCAAACTTTTTCATACTCTATGAATTGAATATATTGATAAAAAATTTTTCACCCAAAAGATAAGTGTTGGCAAGAGTATGGAGAAAAGAAACACCTGTGCACTGTTGGTGGGAATGTATATTAATATATCCACTATGGAAAACAGTATGAAGGTTCTTCAGAAAACTAAAGATAGAATTACCATATGGTCCATCAACCTCAGTACATCCAAAGGAATGAAATCAGTGTGTTGAAGTAAAGTGTCATCACTCACATACTCTACAGCATTATTTACAATAGCCAAGACAGGGAAACAACTTAGGTGTCCATCATCAGATAAATGGATAGGGAAAGAAGAGACGTGGATCAAAGGGTGCAAAGTTTTAGTTAGACAAGATGACTAAGCTCCAGTAATCTATTGCACAAAATGGTGACTATAATAAATAATGACACACTGTATATTTCAAAACTGGTTTTTAAAAGTAGATTTTAAATGTTTTCATCACAAAAAAAATTGTTAAGTACATGAGGCAAAAAAATCTCATTAATTAGCTTGATATAATTATTCCATGGTCTAAACAAATATCAAAACAACACATTGTGTATGATAAATAAATATAAATTTATATAATTTATGACCCATAAATATATACAATTATTATTTGTCAATTAAAAATAAAATGTTTAAAAAATTTTCTACCATTTTTAAATACATCATAACCATAATATAGAGGACCAATTCACAAAAAGTCCACTTTTATCATAGGATCCACTGTGAGACACACACACATAAAATTTTTAAGTAGTTTTTCTGTGGTTCAAACACCTATACCCTGACTGATGAAGGGCCTCAAAGAGGAAAAACCCACACCATCAAGCTGAAACATTTTGCTATATTCACAATAGCTGTGTCATTAAAGCTTTGTAGTGTGATTACTTACTGCTCAAAGGAAATGTTTATAAACATGGATAACTGCAATGTCCTTTGTAAAAGGTGGAATATCTCATCTTGTATGAGCGCAATTATACATTACGTGTTCACCATTATGAAGGCTAAGTATATTTTCTGCTCCACTGATTTCTTAATCTAATAAGAATGCTGCATTTACTACAATTGTGTGTTTCGCTAAAATTTATCTTTCCATTATCATGACAAAAATACGACTTTATCTTCAGTGTCAAATTTTAAAACTGAATTTATAACAGTCCTCACCTCAAAGAAGTCAATTTTTTTTTTTTTTTTTTTTGAGATGGAGTTTCAGTCTTGTTGCCCATGCTAGAGTGCAACGGCATGATCTCGGCTCACTGCAACAATCACCTCCCGAGTCCAAGCGATTCTCCTGCCTCAGCATCCTGAGTAGCTGGGATTACAAGTGTGCGCCACCACGCCTGGCTAATTTTGTATTTTTAGTAGAGATGTGGTTTCTCCATGTTGGTCAGGCTGGTCTCGAATTCCGGACCTCAGGTGATCCACCAACCTCGGAAAAGTCATATTTTTAACCTCCAACAGAATGAACTTCCACGTGCTCTACTTTGATTTCATGAATTAGATGAAATAAATCAAATTTTACTGGAAATAATTGATTTTCTTTATGAAGCATCTTATAACATTGAGACAACTAGCTTTACTTAATTCTTGCAAAGTTCTTCTGTTAATGGAGCTAACATATTAACAGCTTTTGTTTCACATTTCTACTTTCACAAATAAAATGCTTGAAATTGATAATATATGACATTAACTTAGGACATTCACTTGATCTAAATGATGAGTCTTGCTTTACACGGGGCTATGCAAACACATCTTCTGTGGCTGCAGTCTAGCCTCCTTCATAAATGAACCTCTAGCCTATGAGGCAGAAGTCTGGTCTGTGATACAATCTTCTGGTTTTTAGGTGGTCAAGGACAACACGTCAGCCACCATGGAAGAAGGCAAAGCAGTCACACTATTTTAATGTTACACATTGTCATTTGCTCCCATATTCATTATCCAAGTTTCCTGGAAACATGAATTTTCATCTTTTAGTTTATTATCATCAAAATGGTTTACTGAAAATATTTTTTAAATCATTGCCAAACAGTATTTTAAGTAAATGGTAGATCTACTTACTAAGATTCACTCAGACTACTCCAGAACACTCAGCATCTGTTTCTACCACATTTCTCATTCACTTACTCTATCACTCCCCACAGTTTCCACTGACCCTATCTAATGGCGACCTTGATAGATCGATCTCTGGCCACAGCACAGATTCGGCATGACAGATTCGGTACATCAGGTAGTCAGCAGAGAGGCAACACTGCATAATTCCCTGTTGCTCAAATTGTGGTCTGAGGGGCCAGTGCAAAGATGTCACTGGAAGCTTCGTGGAATGCAGAATCTCAGATACACCCCTGACCTACTGAGCCAGTATCTGCTTCTGAGCGGGATCCCAGATGGTGTAAGCGCACCCAGCAGTCGGGAAGCTCTAGAATATTTTTAACACCACTGAGAAAGACAGGAAAAACTGGGGAGAGAGGTGTCCCTAACCACTGGCATTGGAGCACACTCCTTTTTCCAGTGAGCACCTGGAATGCTGTCTTTGAAAGGGAGGGGTTAGCCACATCAGGTTTGCAAGGGGCAGGAGCTCAGAGTGGTCACTGGTCTCTTTCCCAGTACTATGATAAGGTGAGGGCTCTACATGGCACAGCTAACTCCACCAACTGGATTCGCTAAATCTATTCCAGTTTATGTTACTGCAACTTTTGATCATAACATTTCTTTGAAAACTAAAGAATTTAAGTAAATGTAAATCCAGAGAGGACCCAAGCAAACAGGGTAGCATAATAATCTGACCTGCAGTAAAACTGTGCCCGCTCCACATCTCTTCTCAGATGCAAAGGCATTATAAACTCTATTCCCTGGATTATATTCTCCACTACTGTTTCAAAGGTAAAGTCAAAAAGCATTTATTTATATTTTCATTTAGAATTTATTTATTCTTTTCATTCAGTAGCTTTTCTTATTTACTTTAAAAATATTTTAGGGGAGATCAACTAAAATTCAATCTTATGTTCAACTGGTGTGTGTGTGTGTGTGTCTCCATTACGTGTTCTACTTTAGCAATAAATCAGATTTATGATTTAAATAAAAAGGCTCCTAGAAATGAAAGGTGAGTTAAATCAAAGAACTATAAAGCCCCCCTAGGAATACACTAGCTGAAATATTCAAGTAGTGATAGCATTAAGAGGAAATTACTATGTCTGTTCATCAGTTTAAAACATAGAACAGCTCTTGAATATATAAAGATTGTAAACAATCTTCCCTAATGAACGTGTACCATTAACAGAAATTACAAAGTTCTGTTAACATTTAAGACAAATAGACTTGCCTCTCCCGTTTTCCTTTTACAAAGATATGTGTTAAATCAAGCAAGGAGCTTTAAGAATGCCTCAATCAAAAATTATGGTCAAACTAGGAACCCTAATGCTAAAAATTGGGGGCTTGAGATTATTTTTTCTCTGCAGGAGAATACAAAGGTAAAGAATTGTTGCTATTTCTAAAGAATTTTTTGTGATTTCTAGGTAGTTTAAATCTAACATGTTGTTTCCTAAACTCCTTATTTTAAATGAAGAGTGTAATATTTTAAAATAGCATGATTAAATTTTATGAATATTTTCATTCTTCTTTCATTTTAAGGTATTAAAATCACTTTCTTGGGTCTCTCTGAGATTCCTTATATAGATTGTTTCCATGAAAATAGTTAAACTTACTAGGCAGCTGCTATGAGTCAGGCATGGAATGTACATTATCTCAGTTCTGTATAACAATTCTTCAAAGCTGATGTTATTAACCCCATTTTACAGTAAAAGTAAGTTGACGTTTAGTGTGGTTAACTCATTTGCCCCAACCATATGCCCAACAAATTAATGTCTCTTTTACACTTACCTATTTGGTAGTATTTCCACATGTTTTACTTTGGCTGTATAATTTTGTTAATTATTTTTCTTGAGCAATTTTACCAGATAATGTTGAAAGTGTTATTGCTGAGGACCTTATTAAGATACTATCCCCCCAAAAAAAATTCAAAGAAAATTTGAAATTAAATAAATAGAAAGGGAAAAATGGCTAATGTTATGGAAATAATAACTAATATTTTGAAATAGATTCATCCAGAATTTTCCCCATGCAAATGTAAGTATATGCATACACACAAATAGAAAGGATACAGACGCATAGAGCAATTATGCATTCATTTGGCCAAGTACATTCATTCATTCATTCATCAATCCATCCATGCATTCCTCCAGCAAATACTGATGGAGCAGCCCTCTGCAGCCTGGCATTGTCAGCAGTCTATGTACGGAGGGAAGTAACACAGACATGTCCTCTCTTTTCATGAACAGATAAGCATTAAACAAATAATTGTAAAATAATTCGTTACAAGTATGGTAAGTGCTATAAGAAATATTTAATAGGAGTTCAATTCTTTCAGGAAGTATTTAGTGCTATGAAAGGAAATATGATTGGCTAGAATAAAAAAGCAAAGGTAAAAAGGGCGAACAATGTAGCTAGAGAATTGTTCTAACACCCTGCTGGCCACGTGGAAGATTTCAGACTTCAGCCTAAGAACTGAAATGTCTAAGAAAGAGAGTGATCGTGTCACATACACATTTTTTTTAAATGACTCTGACTACAGAGTGGTGATTTCTAAGATACCAAACGTAGAGAGACAAGAGTGGGAAGTGTACTGTGGCAGTCCGTGCAAGCGATGATGGTAGCTCAGCCCTGTGGGGCCCGAGAGACCCTAAGATGTCGTAGGCAAACAAGGCTCCGTGGATGGAGGTGCCCCTAATTAAACTTTCACTTAACATATAGTGACTGTCCTTTCCATGTTAATTAAGACAGATCTGCCTTGTTATTTTAATAGTCACATATTAAATGTCATGAGTATAGCATGGTTCATTTAACAATTCATATATTTTCAGAAAATTATTTCACATTTTTCTACATTAGAGAGAAGCTAGGCCAGGTGTGGTAATTCATGCCTGTAATCCCAGAGCTTTGGGATGCCAAAGCAGGAGGATCTCTTGAGTTCAGGAGTTTGAGACCAGCCTTGGCAATACTGCAAGACCTTTCTCTACAAAAAAAATTTTTTTAAAAGAAGCTGCAGTGAACACATTTGTCCATATACCTTCATAAACTTGTCCAATTATTTCTTTATAATAAAGCTTTAGAACTGGAATTGATGCATCAAAGGTTGCAGGGAGGGAGTTTGATCAGAACTGTAACCTGAATAGTTTGCACAATTCACATCTCCACCAGGAGTGTGGGAGAGTGACAATTTTCTCATATTCCCAGCTCACTTGTTCTAACCTTGGCCAATTTAATAGCCTTTTTTTTTTCTTTTCCGGAATATTGAATAGTTGGACCACTTACATTCTCCTGTGGTTGATCTTTGCTTTTTTCTTTTGTCCTTAGCTCACTTTTCTATTGGAAGTCTAGTTTTATTAGACTGATTTAGAAGAAGTCTTTAAATGGCAAAGATACAGCTTTTTGTCAGTCACATATAGACTTCAGGTCATTCTTCTTGGCATTTAAAAGTGTTTCATATTTGGGTTTCTGTTAAAATCCTTATAGAAGCAAATCTATCAAATCTTCATGGATTCTAACTTTGGTAACCAACTTAGCAAAACCTATTGTGGCCTTTTGAATTTGGAAAGGAGGATTTTTCTAATAATATTTCCAAAAAAATTTGCCACAGGAATATGTACATGTGGTTACAAGTGACAAACATGTGAGCCATTTTCATTTCAAAGCTAATCACTTAACGCTTTTAGCTGGTGTTTTTTTCCTCCATATAGTAACTCCCTGTCTTTTAATGTTTCTGATTCTGCTTCTTTCCAGTGTTGGTTTCATGGTTTCTGGATCTATACACTACCATACACTATCTCAGTATATTCTTTGTGAATCCTTGCATTTCTGAAAGCATCATAACCTGTTCTTAAGCGTAATAGATAATTTAGCTAAAATTAACCAATAAAGAATTCTAGATCCCAAATAATTTCCTAGGTTAATTTAAATTCAGATGTTACCATGAACTATTGTGTATATTTACCTATGCATATGCCCATGTCTACACTGTGTCTGTAACTCCCCATGTCTGCACTTACGTGACTATTACAGTAAGAGAGTATACATGGCCCATTTTCTATTTCTTCACATTTTCTTTCTGCCTTTTGTTTTGTGTATTGAAGTTTTGGACTTCCCAAGCCTATTTTTTTCTCTAAGCAATGTTTTTCCAGTACTTAGTCTGACACTTTCTACTACATGGTCAAAGAAACATTAGCAAGACAAGAAGTAGAAAAATTTTTCTATTTCATGAAGCTGCTGAAAAGCAGATACATTCTTCAGAACACAACTGTTGTCAGAATAACAAGGCATTTATGAAAAGGGAGTATTGCAAGACATCCAGACTTTAGAAATTATTATGTTCTGTAAAAATAACCTTTAAACTCTAGAAGTCTATCACTCCTACTGATTAGTTGCCATGGTAATAATACATGAATTGACATCTATGTTGATTGAATGCATCATTAGTTGCAAATTTGCTTTCTTAAGCCAGACAAGGGTCCTTGGCATTCCGCCTTCTCGTGGGTGGCATCTGGAGAGACCAGGTTTACGGAAATTAGCAATGAAAGAAATGCAGTTTAGTAAGAAAACTAACCATAACTAAATTCAGATAGATTGACCAGTTTTCCACAAAATGGCCTAAACCATTTATGTAGTCCTACCAATATCATATGAGGGTACCTTTCTCCATACTCTTGACAACTTCAGATATTACCAATATTTTCACAGTCTGAAAAATGAAAACTGATCATGTGTTGTAGTAGTTTGGACTTGATTTTTAATGTTCTATAAGAAGTGTGGGACACTGGTTTTTCTTCTTCCATATGTGCCTCTTCATATCTGTTGGGAACAGGCCCCCAAATCTGGCCACAAACAGGCCCCAAAACTGGCCATAAACAAAATCTCTGCAGCACAGTGACATGTTCGTGATGGCCATGACACTCATGCTGAAGGTTGTGGGTTTACTGGAATGAGGGCAAGGAACACCTGACCCACCCGGGGCAGAAAACTGCTTAAGGCATTCCTAAGCCACAAACAATAGCATGAGCGATCTGTGCCTTCAGGACATGTTTCCTGGTGCAGGTAACTCGCCAGAGCCCATCCCTTTGTTTCCCCGTTTTAGTTAATCTATAATCTACAGAAACAGTGCATATCACTGGCTTGCTGTCAGTAAATATGTGGGTAAAACTCTGTTCGTGGCTCTCAGCTCTGAAGGCTGTCAGCCCCCTGATTCCCACTCTGCACTCTATATTTCTGTGTGTGCGTCTTTAATTCCTCTAGCGCTGCTGGGTTAGGGTCTCAACAACCCAGCTGGTCTTGGCAGATATCTTTATATGTTATTACTTGGCTGTGTTTTCATTTATATTGTATTGTATAATGTATTATTATTTGTGTATGTTATATGTAATATATGTTGCAAATATAATTATATATTATAAAAGTAAGTATTAAAATTGATGATATTTAAATGTGTAAAATAAATCAGCGATCTTAAAACTGTTAAAAAAAAATCCCCTTGGAACTTTGCTCCAGTGTCTGCTCACCTCCAATAGCGCTGTTTAAAAGGTGATGCTGCTTTTACCTTCATTCCCTCACGTGTGCTGTTGTTTATGATGATACCAGTTTGTGGGTGTGTGTGTGTCTAGAATTTTGCATCGCTTCCTTTTATTCTGGGTGTTATGACTTTATAAAATGGTGAGTCTAGGTGTGTGTGTTTCTTAATTCATTGCATTGGATATTTTCACTGTTTTTAATAAGAATTCTAGAATTCTTATTAGTTAGCTATAAAACCTAGATTGCTTTTCTGGCTGTCGTATCTTTTTGTATTTTTGTTATACTTTCAAGTCATTTATAAGTCATTTAAATACGAGTTTCTTTGTGTTAAAATATGGAGATAACAGAACTTATGTTCTGCGATTGTTGCAAAAGTTAAGTTGAATATGAGAAGAACTTTGCCAGAAAGCAAGCACTAAATAAATGCTCTGAAAGATTTTGCATGGGAGATTTGCTTCAAATATCTGAGTAAGCCTTGGTTGTCTATGTATGTTTAATGCGGAGGCCCTACGAAGTGTAATTTGTGAGTCCCCCGCACGCAAGTGGGACTAGTCCAGTAGGATCCCTTTTGGGGTGGTCTTTTCTTTTTTTCTCTTCTTTCCCCAAAACCTTTCAATGTTCTAAAGAGAGGCCTTCAGATATTTTGACTGAGTGATAAATGCTGGGCCACCAACAATCTGCACAGGAGGGTGGAGAAAAGATCAGGGTCGGAGGCCAGACAAGCTGGTTCCTTGACAGTGCCCAGCTCCCGCACCATGGGCCGCGCAGCCTCCTTCCACGTTGGCCCAAGCCTCCTTCCACGCTTGGCCCAGGCCTCCGGAGGCGCGCTCCACTCTGGTTCCCTGGAGCTGCCACTTTGGTTGCCATCCACAGCCCTCTCTGCCCCTCCTTCCTGCAGTGCAGGGGGTGCTCTTGCCCACTTCTGCGCAAGGCTGTCCCCCTCCTCCCTGCAGTTACCCCCACAGTGGGTCTGGGGAGGGAGATAAGTATTTTATGAAAACGATCTTAGAAAATACTTTGACATAGCACGAGAAAAGTTCTAGTCTTAAATGCCATTCTGTTCTCAAGTCTCTCCTAATTATTCACTTTCATTTTTCTGTAACCTGCTATTTTCACAAATTATGGCACATATTTTTACAAAATAGCAAGAAAGTGGCACAGTCAAGGGCAAATGGGCTTAAGCCTAAAAATGGGCTTATTCACAGGAAAAGGAAGGGAAAGTGGCCAATGCGATGGGGTAGACACACACTGCGGTGGGACACTCTGGGCTTTGGAGTCAGACGGGCTGTGCCCAAATCTTGGCTGGCTGTGTGACTTTGGACAACTCTCTGAGCTGTGCGTACTGGCCTATGGAAAGGGTATAATAAACTTCCTGGAAAGTTTGGAAGATCCAGTGAGAAAAATGTATGTAAAATACCCCAGCCTTGGTTGACTACCGGTAAATATTGGCCCCCAACCCTCACTTTTTTTCTTTTCAGCTTATTGGAGTATAGAGTACAGTGAAAACATAGGCTCTCTAATTATAATTTCAAATATGGTATGATACTAATTAACAATGAAAGTATCATTTATTCCATACTCTGGAGAGGGTATTCTATTTCTCATCAAGGAAGAGAAGCTACAGCACCAGTGATACTAATATCATTTCATAATCAACATGATCCCACCATTGTGGATCAGAAAATGAAGGTAAAGAAAAATCACTGGATGTTGACACAAACAAAATTGCACTTTTTTTCCCCCAAGTTCTGCCATTTTAGTATTGTTTTGCAGTGCTATGGATACATATATATGTACATTTATGGCATCATTAGACACTCAATTTGGTTGGCATGCTTGCTTTCATGTTAAGTTTTCCAGTTATACATTAGAAGTTACAGCACAGGCAATGTCTACACAGCATAGAGTTAACTTCCCCAAACATCATCCATCGTTAGAATAAGAACAAGAGGAAAAAGATAAATAATTCAGCAAAAAATAGCCATACCCTGCCAACATCTACGCAATAAGAAAACCCGTTGATTAAAAGCACCAAGCTCAGTTTATATTTCTCTCATGTAAAATAAAAATTGGTCTATATTTTCCCAGGCAATTACTAAATACATTAGAATTTACATAGAAACAACCCAACGGAGAGACCCAGGAGGCCTTAGAGCTAAGGAAACTGTCTATAGAGTATTAAAATGGAGATTGGACAATTAGCCACTGTATGTCAGTTTAAATAGTCACATCAGATAATACAAACCTCAAATTAACATTATTAGCCTGAAGTATGCTACCTACATTGTACATTGTAGAATACCAAATTAAATAATAAACAAAATCATGTTTAATATACACTAATGAACTTCCTCTTTCCATGCTGTTTTTACTCTCTCTTTTCCTTTGCCCACATTTCGTCTTTAAACCAGAATCAATCAACTGCATTATCTCTAGATTGCCAGTCTCCAGAGGTTGTGTGAGGGGAAAAACAAATACTGGGGTTCAATTTCTAATCTACTCCAGCTGTGTGACCCTAAGCAACTTCTCAAAAATGGAACTAGTAGGGCCTGGAACTGGCCTATTTTATTTAGAGTTATATCCTCAGTTTCTCGGAAAGCTCCCGTGCATAAAGAGTGCTCCATAAATATTGGTTACATGAATGAATTACTAATGCCTGTCTTATTAGAATCATTGTGAGGACTTAGTATGTGTCTGGGAGAGTGGCACATAACAAGTACTCAATAGAAGGCACCTGTGGCTGATGCTTGTTTACTGCAATCCACTTGCCCCAGAGAATGAAAGAATAGACTTGTAAACAGCAGCATAATCACTTGTAACATGATATCAACTGGGCTAAGCAAATATTCCAGTCTCATGTCTTGCTCAGAATTCTCACAAACAGACACAGATCCCCCTTTCCACCCTAAGATTATTTCTTGTTTTTTTTTTTTTTTTTTTGGCTGGGGGATGGCGGGACACAGAGTCTCTCTCTGTCCCAGGCTAGAGTGCAGTGGCACAATCTCAGCTTACTGCAACCTCCAACTCCCTGAATCAAGTGGTTCTCCTGCCTCAGCCTCCCTGCATAGCTAGGATTACAAGCATGCACCACCATGCCCAGCTAATTTTTGTATTTTGCGTAGAGACGGGGTTTCACCATGTTGGCCAGGATGGTTTCGATCACCTAACCTCGTGATCCACCCGCCTCAGCCTCCCAAAGTGCTGGGATTACAGGTGTGAGCCACCACGCCTAGCCAAGATTATTTCTTAAAAGCTTTATAATTGACATAGCATAAAATTGTCTATTTAAAGTGTGCAATTCTGTAGTTATTCACACATTCCACAGTATGCAACCACCACCACTGCCTAATTTTAAGACATTTCCATCACCCTGCAAAAGAAACCCCATACCTATTAGCCTTCACTCCCAATCTTTCCTGCCTCCGAGTCCTAGGAAAACACTAATTTGCTTTGTGTCTCTGTAGATTTGCCTATGTCAGATATTTAATATAAATATAATTACATAACATGTGGTCTTTTGTGATTGGTTTATTTAATGTAGCAAACTGTTTTCAAAGTTCATCCATGTCGTATCATGTATCAGTATTTCATTCTTATTTTTATTGTGAAATAATATTCCCTGATATGGATATGACACATGTTATTTTTCATTCATCAGTTGATGGCCATTCAGATTATTTCTGCCTTTAGGAATCAGGCTGCATATGGACATTTTTATACACATTTTTGTGTGATCATTTGTTTTCATTTCATTTAGGTATATAACTGTAAGTGGAATTGTTCGGTCTTGTAGTAATTCTATGTGTAATATTTTAAGGAACTGCCAAACTTTTTTCCAAAGTGGTGCACAATTTTACTCTCCCACCATGAAGGTTCCAATTTCTTCAAATCTTAGCCAGTGATTTTTAGAATTACATCTTCTACTGGGTGTGAAATTGTATTACACTGAGGTTTTGATTTTCATTTCTTTAGTTACTAATCATGTTGGACATCTTTTTATTTGCTTATCAGATATTTGTATATCTCCTTTGGAGAAATGTTTATTCAAATCATTTGCCCATTTAACTTTTTTTTGTCATTATTATTGTGTTTCAATATTTCTTTATATATTCTGGATACTCTTATTAGATAAATAATTAGATTCTTATTAGATATATAGACTCTTATTAGATATATGATTAGATGCTTATTAGCTATAATAAGTCTTTTTAGATATATAATTAGACTCTTATTAGAGTATATAATTAGACTCTTATTAGCTGTATAATTAGACTATTAGATATATAATTAGACCCTTATTAGATATATAATTAGACTCTTATTAGCATATAATTAGATTCATTAAATATATTATTAGACTCTTATTAGATATATAATTAGACCCTTATTAGATATATAAATACATAATTAGACTCTTATTAGATACATAATTTGCAAACATTTTGTCCCATTCTTTTTTTTTTTTTTTTTTGAGACGGAGTCTTACTGTGTCGCCCAGGCTGGAGTGCAGTGGCTGGATCTCAGCTCACTGCAAGCTCCGCCTCCCGGGTTCACGCCATTCTCCTGCCTCAGCCTCCCAAGTAGCTGGGACTACAGGCGCCGCCACCTCACCCGGCTAGTTTTTTGTATTTTTTAGTAGAGACGGGGTTTCACCGTGTTAGCCAGGATGGTCTCGATCTCCTGACCTCGTGATCCGCCCGTCTCGGCCTCCCAAAGTGCTGGGATTACAGGCTTGAGCCACCGCGCCCGGCCGGAATTTCTAAAATTCTAATGTCTAAATATATGTTATCAATCATAATTAAGGTTGTTATGTTAAGTTATTGTAAACCATGGAGATAACTAAATTTATTTGTCAATTGTGTTTCTAACTGTAACTACCCTGGACATTTTGCACTTTCTTTCTTTTTTTTTTTTTTTTTTCTGAGATAGAGTCTTGCTCTGTCACCCAGGCTGGAGTGCAGTGGTGCAATCTCAGCTCACTGCAACCCTGCCTCCTGGGTTCAAGCGATTCTCCTGCCTCAGCCTCCTGAGTAGCTGGGTTTGCAGGCACCTGCCACCATGCCTGGGTTATTTTTGATTTTTAATAAAGACAGGGTTTCACCATGTTGGCCAGGCTGGTCTTGAACTCCTTGCCTCAGGTGATCAGCCTGCCTTGGCCTCCCAAAGTGCTGGGATTACAGGCATGACCCACCATGCCCGGCCTCCACTTTCTTTATGTTACTCTTTGCAGCACAGAAGTTTTTAATTTTAATGAAGTCCAACTTATCTATTTTTTCCTATGGTTGCTTGTTATTTTACTGTCATTTGTTTAGAAACCATTGTTTTATCCAAGACTACAATGATTTACATTTATGTTTTCTTCTAAAATTTATATAGTTTTTAGCTCTTACATTTAAGTCTTTGAACTCTCCACCCAATAATAGTAACACATACTTATTCTTTTCAAGCCTATTCTAGACATTTCATGTAAATGGGGTCATAGAATATTTGTCCTTTTGTGACTGGCTTATTTCATTCAGTGTAATGTTTTCAAGGTTTGTCCATGCTGTAGCATGTGTCAGAATGTCATTCCTTTTATGGCTACACAATATTCCACTGTATGTATAAACCACATTGTGTTTGTACATTTACCTGTTAATGAACACGTGTATTGTTTCCACCTGTTGGCCATTGTGAATAATGCTTCAGGGAACATTAGTACACAAATATCCCCAAGTCCCCATTTTCAATTCTTTTGGGTTAACACCTAGTAGTGGAATTGCTGGGTCATATAGTAATTCTATATTTAGCTTTTTGAGGACTTGCCAAATTCTCTCTACAGAGATTGCACCATGTTACATTCCCATCAGAAATGTACAAGATTTCCAACTTCTCTGAGTCCTCACCAACACATGTGGACTTATGATAATTATAATAATAGTTGCTGTGATAGTCATCCTGGTAGGTGTGATGTGGCATCTCATCATATTTTTTATTTGAATTTCCCTAATAACTTTTTCATGTCCTTATTGACCATTGATATTTCTTCTCTGGAAAAGGTCTACTCAAGCCTTTGCCTGTTTCTAAACTGAGTCATTTGTCTTTTTGTTTTTGAGTTTAAGGAGGTTTTGAATATATCCTGGATATTAAACCCTTCTCAGATATATGATTTGCAATACTTTCTACCATTCTGTTAGTTGCTTTTTTCATTTTCTTGATAATGTCCTTCAATGCATAAAGCTTTTATTTTGATGCGATCCAATTAGTTTTTTTTTCTGCTCATGATTTCAGTGTCATATCTATAAATCCATTACCAAATGTTAGGTGCATATATATTTAGGACTGTAATATTTTCCTGTTGGACTATTCCTTTCATCATTACATAATGTCCCTCTTTTTTTTAACTGTTGTTATTTTAAAGTCTGTGTCTGATATAAGAATAGCTATTCCTGCTCACTTTTGGTTTCCATTTGCATGGAATATCTTTTTCCACCCCTTTACCTTAAGTTTATGTGAGTCCTTACGTGTTAGGCAAGTCTCTTGAAGACAGCAGATACTTGGTTGGTGGATTTTTATCCATTCTGCCATTCTGTATATTTAGGTGGAGCATTCCAGCCATTTACATTCAATGTGAGTATTGAGATGTGAGATATTGTTTTATTCATAATGTTAGTTGTTGCCTTAATACCTTGTGAGCTTTTTTCCATTGTGTTATTGTTTCACAGGCCCTGTGAAATTTATGCTTTAAAAAGGTTCTATTTTGGTGTATTTTGAGGCTCTGTTTCAAGATTTAGAACTCCTTTAAGCATTTCTTGTAGTACTGTCTCAGTAGTGATGAATTCTCTTAGCATTTCTTTGCCTGAAAAAGACTTTATCTCTTCATTAATGAAGCTTAGTTTTGCTGGATACAAAATTCTTAGCTGATAATTATATTATTTTGAGAGGCTAATGATGGGACCCTAATTCCTTCTGGCTTGTAAGGTTTCTGTTGAGAAGTCTACTGTTAATCTGATAGGTTTTCCTTTATAGGTTATTTAATTCTTTTGTCTCATAGCTCTTAAGATTCTGTCCTTCATCTTGACTTTAGATAACCTGATGACTATGTGCCTAGGCGATAATCTTTCTGTGATGAATTTCCTGAGTGTTCTTTGAGCTTCTTGTATTTGGATGTCTAGACATCTAATAAGGCCAGGAAAGTTTTCCTCGATTATTACTTCAAATAAGATTTCCAAACTTTCAGATTTCTCATCTTCCTCAAGAACACCAATTATTTTTAAGCTTGGCTGTTTAACATAATCCCACATTTTTTGGAGGCTTTGTTCATTTTTTTAATTCTTTTTTCTTTGTCTTTGTCTGATTGGTTTAATTCAAAAGCCTTGTCTTTGAGCTCTGAACTTCTTGCTTCTACTTGTGCTAATCTATTGCAGAAACTTTCTACTGCAATCTGTATTTCTCTATGTCTTTCATTTCCAAAAGTTTTGATGTTTTTTCTTTATGATATCTATTTCTCTGGAGCATTTTTCATCCATAACCTGTATTTTTTAAATGTAATTTGGTTTTCACCTTTCTCTGGTATCTCCTCAAGTAGCTTAATAATCAACCTTTTGAATTCTTTATCTGGCCATTAAGAGATTTCTTCTTTGTTTGGATTCACTGGTGGGGAGCTGGTGTGGTTTTTTGGGGATGTTATAAAACCATATTTTTCCATGTTACCAGAATTACTTTTTTGTTTCCTTCTCATTTTGGTAGAGTGTTTCAGTGGAAAGATCTGGAACTCGAGGACTGCTGTTTGGAGTCTCTTGTCCCATGGGGTGATCCCTTGATGTGGTGATCTCCCTCTTCCCCTAGTGATGGGGCTTCCTGAGAGCTGGACTGCTACCGAGTCTGTCCTGCAGACTCTAGCTGAGTGACAGATGGAAGAAGTTCGCTAACACAGGTATTTTGCCTGACAGTGCAGCTAAGGGACCCCATGGCTTAGCACCACCGACGAGAATGCAGTGCAGCTACAGCAGCCCCCATAAGCCAGAGATGATCACATTTATTTAGTACAGATTTAATGACAAAGGCTTGGAGCAAACACAGTTTGTGGGTAATAAACATTGTCAGTTCCCTGAGTAGAGAGCAGACCTGTATGCAATGAGCAAAGGTTGGTTTCTGGAGACAGGAGTAAACAAATTTATCTAGATAAGTCCCTTTACATTCCCTTGTTATCTACCCTTTGCTCTCAGGCTCTGGATAAGAGAATTTGGCTGCCTTCAGCCAAATTTTCTTTCAAAGCTTTTGCAAAACCTCCTGGCCTTCCAAGAAGGTTTGCATCTTTCCGTATAATTTCTATAACTTTTCCCACCACCCTGACTGATCTCCTAGAGACTACAGTGATTGTTACTGCTCTTCTGCATCTAGCCACTCAACGGGTCTACTAGGCCCTGGGCTGGTGTTGGGGGATGTCTGCAAAGAGTCCTGTTATGTAATTCATCTTTAGGCCTCCCAGCTGTGCATACCAGCACCTGATCTGGTAGAGGTGGCAGGGAAGTAAAGTAAACTCTGTGAGAGTCCTTGGTTGTAGATATGTTTCGTGTGCTGGCTTTCTTAAATGCTGGTTAGGTTAGCAATGAAGTTGTCACATGGACACACTCAGGACCTCTGATTAGCCAGGATGTTGCAGGCAGTGGAAGTAGCTGTTGTCTTCTCTTTCCTGGGATCAGGGTTGTTCTGTCATGAGTTGTTGTAATGACCTACATTGGTTGGCCTCCAGCCAGGAGGTGGCACTTTTGAGAGAGCATCAGCTGTGATAGCAGAAGGGGGATATAAGCTTGCCCTAAGATGGCCAGAGTATTTTGATTTCTCAGAAGATGGGTGGGGCCATAAAGCTACCAAGAGTTTCTACGTTTTGTGTTTGGCTACCAGGGCAAGTAGGAAAATACCATCAGGTTGGGGCAGGGTTAGGCAGGTTTGAGCTCAGGCTCTCCTTGGGCAGGGCTTGCTGTAACTACTATAGGGGATTGGGAGGCTGGTTCTCAGGCCAATGGGATTCTATTACAGAGGGGACCCTGGCCACCTTGCTTCAGGCCATAAGCCACACTGCTGAGAAAGCAAGCATGGCTTTCAGACCTCACCCTCCCGCACCCCCCCATCTGCCTACTCTGTTTGTGGCAGCTCCTATGCTCCTGCACTTGCTTGTATCCACGGCAACCCCCACTGATCCCCTGGACTCCACTCAAGACAATTTATGTCCAGTCAAAACCACTAACAATTATACTTGGGAGCCTCCTTCATCCTGTGATCCCTCCCAAATTCTTCTGGCTGCCTTCCCTGAGGGCCCCATGAGATACAGTCAGGGATGGCTTCCCTGGGCTCAAACTGGAGACTGGGAGTGCATCAAGGCACTTCCCACTGGTACTTCTACTTTTATATTTTGCATGACTCCCTAAATCCATTTCATCTCTAGGTAAGGTTACACCCTTTACATGTGATCTGGATTTTCAGATTCCCCAGTGGAGACGTGTTCAGATGTGCATCCCCTTCTCACACTTGGGAAATTCAGTTTTTTGCCTGTTTCATGGAATTTGCAGTGCCAAGTCACTTCTTTCAAAGGATCTGTGAATTCTTTCAGTTTCTGGTACTATCCTGTGGTGGTTCTTGGAGCAAATATCACAGTGTGAGTTTCCACATGCTGTTCTGTCTATCCATGTGGGAGCTGCACAATAGCCCTGTTTCCTATCTGCCATCTTCCCCTGATCTCTAACCTCATCTAGTACTGTCCTGTGAATCACTCAACTTCAATCCACACTGTCTCCATGCCCCTCTTAGAGCAAGTCAGACAAATTCTACCTTAGGTCATTTACATTTGTTTTTAACTCCGTCTGAGAACAATTTTCCCAGATATCCAAATATTCAACTCCCTTACCTCCTTCAAGTGTTTGTTTGTGTTTTATCTTCTCAATGAGGCCTACATTGCTCACTGTTGTATAAATTGCAGTCTGGTCTCCCTCTACCCATAGCATTCCCAATTTTCTTACTCGTGTATGTTTTTTGTTGTTGTTCCATAATTCTTATCACTTTCTAACATAACACATGTAATCTACTTTGCATTTGCTGTGCCTTTCTCTGCTACTACAATATTAGCTCCATGAAGGAAAGGATCTTTGGCTTGTTTACTGATATTTTCTAAGCACACAGAATAGTACCTGAAAGCGCAGTTGGTACTCAGTAAGTATTTGATGAAGAGTGAATCAATTATTCTATAACTTTGATGGAACATTTTAGAAAAAAAAAATGCTGCTGTGTTTTCAAATCCACAAGTTGTAAGTTAGAAGACATTTAATTAACCACATTTTCTGAAAAGCATTATTCGCACCAGGAGATTTAGTACTTATTAAGAGAACTATTTGAATCTGAGTATAAAATGTGGTCACACAACAAATTCACACATATAGACATTAATAACTTCCCATTATTTATGAAGAGGTGGTAATAAACTGATTCAACATAAAAATAAAACAGCCTAATAATAGTCTTAACAGTTATGCAAGAGAATGTAATTAATGGACAAAAGTACAGAAATCTATTACTCAAAGAGACATAAGACTCCAAAATAAGATAGGTTGTTAGAAGTCATTTCAACTTTTAGAATAGTATGTTACCTGCAGATTAAATTCATTGAAGAAATCAATCAAACAGAAATAAAATTTGTAAAATTAATTACAGTGCTCAAAATACACAGCCACTGAATTACATATAGTTGATCAAGATTAGCACTTCAGTGGCATCAGGATGTGTTTAGAAACCTGAGATGAAGCAAATTTGCAGTGTTTATCACAGGTTAAAACTGGATATGAGGCTGATAGGGGTTATCCCAAGGTACACACATAGGAATGTGAGTACAAATTCCAAATTTATGTCTAAAATCAAAATCTCAAGTAGTAAGTCAATGACATCTGAATCTAGGATCTAAGACACTGGTCCAAACAAAGATCAGGGAGGCTATGATAGAGCAAAGATTAATAAAGAATAAGCCAATTCAAACACTTAGAAATAAATGTCATAAGATGGCATAAAGATAGGGGCATTAAGTCAATTGTTAGATTGGCAAAAAGGAAATCATTCTTGAAAAATGGGAGCAAGGACTGGGAACTCCAGTTATTGGGGATTTATGGTCCAGAGAAGGAATTCAGCTAAATAACCAGAGAACAATAGAAGAAAAAAAAAAAAAACAAAACATGTACTGGAAGATGGCTACCAGGCTCAAATCATTCTTGGTAGTGAATCAGCAAAAACCTATCTGTGTGTTTTCTATAGAGTTCCTTTTTTTCCTCCCGGAATCAAGCCAGGTCTAGCTGCATTTACTAGAGGTCCAATCACAAGATACAGACAAACTAGGAAAGAAAAGAATTTATTGCTGCAACCAGAACAGGGAAAAGGCTGGAACTATTTGACTTTCTGGTTTCCTGGTTTCACAATTGGTAACGATGGGGGACATATGGAACTAACCACACCCTTAACTAAAAACCCAAACCTTGGCTGTAGTTAACCCACAATTAAAATAACTTCCAAGTTTTACCTTAAAGTTAATAAATGCTAAGAGTTAATTGAAACTACTGGAAGCAGATTTATATGCAAGGTGTGTAAGAACAGCAAAATGTGTTTTTAGTAAAAGGTTAAAAGAAGGCATGGAAATGTAAACTTTTGCCTAGGGTTAAGGGATTGTTTTGAGTTAAATTAGAAAAAAGCTCTGAAGTTTCAAAGAAGTGGTGGAAGAACTGTGGAAATCAATTTTGCAGAAGAGGTTCTCTGTGTGAAGATACTGACTAAATTCAAAAAAGGGTATATTATGGGTTTTCTGTAAATTAAGCATTGAAATAAAAGCATAACAAGGTTTTCCTAAGGCACTAATCTGCTCTGTGGCAAAATTTTTAAAGGGTTATAAAAGGTTTTTTGCTTCTTTAATATTTCTGAGTCATCACCTTGGCAAAATAATTAGTTTATGGTAATTTGGAACTCTGTTTCATAATATCAAGTGTTTTAAACCTTGAACATATTTGACAGCCTTACCAACATCAAATTTCAGTTTCAAAATTGTCTTCCCTGGTGCCTGGCTTTTTGAATACTTCAGATAGCCTCTGAAGTGTCCCAAAAGAGAGGTAAACAGGATCATTTGACGTGTTTTGCTACATGGGATTGCCAAAATGATGTTCCATCTTTTTTAGGTTATATTTTTGTGAATAATATAAATATATGTTCCATAACATATGGAATTTCTAAAATTCTTTTTTTTTTTTTTTTTTTGAGATGGAGTCTCGCTCTGTCGCCCAGGCTGGAGTGCAGTGGCTGGATCTCCGCTCACTGCAAGCTCCGCCTCCCGGGTTCCCGCCATCCTCCTGCCTCAGCCTCCCGAGTAGCTGGGACTACAGGCGCCTGCCACCTCGCCCGGCTAAGTTTTTGTATTTTTAGTAGAGACGGGGTTTCACTGTGTTAGCCAGGATGGTCTCGATCTCCTGACCTCGTGATCCGCCCGTCTCGGCCTCCCAAAGTGCTGGGATTACAGGCTTGAGCCACCGCGCCTGGCCGGAATTTCTAAAATTCTAATGTCTAAATATATGTTATCAATCATAATTAAGGTTGTTATGTTAAGTTATTGTAAACCATGGAGATAACTAAATTTATTTGTCAATTGTGTTTCTAACTGTAACTACCCTGGACATTTTGCTATTCACAGACAATTGTCTTGTTTAATCCTTTTCAAAGGATGGTTTATAATGAGCTATAGGACTCTGACAGGTGCTCTCAAATACAATTTCTGATTATATTTGATATCGTTTTCTAATAACTTTAGAGATTATAACATTGGAATAAAGGAAAATGTACAGGACTCATAAATAGCTGAAATGTTCATGAATATCACACAAAACAGGAGTTAACTAAATGGACTGAGCTCAGAAAGCTGAAGCAACCTTTTTGACATTCTGCTTGGAATATTGCTGATCCATGTTTGATTTTTCAGACTCAAGGAAACTGATTTTGAACTACTTACAGCCTTTAATATTAAGTAAGGTATACATTCCTGTGATCAAGATTTGGAACATGTTTGTTTCTCTCTGCCTGGTTCCTCTAAAATTTAGAACCTATCTGTGAGTATTCTTAAATTATGGCAATACAGTTGTTTGCAGCAATGCAAAAAGAATCCATTTTTCTCTTGCAACAGGACACAATAGAAAAACCAGGTAATTTTACCAAGGCTTTGACTGGAAGGGTATGCTTCTCTTTAAGGAGTCAATCTAGACTTGCAGAGCTGATAAAAGCCCAGTGGGGATACTGGCCTCATACCCTCATCTACACAGTGCCTTACAGGGTTACGGACTTTTGGTCAGTAAAGAATATCACTTTCTAACAGGCCTAGGAGCTGCAAGTTTATCTTGGGCCCTTAAGAGGAGAGGCTCACCCAACTCACAGGTATTTGAGGATATAAACCTGTGGTTCGGCTTGGCTTTAAAAGGGCTTATCCCATCAAAGCCAATCCAAATGACCTATGTAGAGATAATTATTCTTGCTGCACTTTATGCAAATAATCAGGCCAAGTATAAGACTAAAGTCTATTTTAAACAACTCAGTTCAAAGATCATTTGTTTCTTAACAAAATGAGGACTGGAAAGAGAGAAATTATGTTCCAAAACTTATCATACATTTGTCAGTAAATTCTAAACCTACTAAGTGCAAAGCTTTTGCTTACATTTTAGACGAACTCTGCTTGTTCCTGCAAATCTATCAGCAATCTGGCTGCAGCTCAGAAAGAACAAGAGGGATGATTAATGCAAAAATCTGGATCAATATATTGGTTCTGAGCAATTATCCTGCAAATCCTACCAGGTGATGGGAATAAATAGGATGTCCATCACTTCGAGGTTTCATTTTGGGAAAAGTAAAGCCAAGGGAGCTAACCAAAGGCAAGCACCATGCCCCCAAATCCTAGCAAGCATAGCTATAGCTACCTGTTATCAAGTCATCCTTTCCTCTTGCTTGTTGGAGGAGGACTCAATTCCACAGTTTCACCTTAGCATTTGGCTTATGATAAGGAGTCCATGCAACTGCCTATATCAGAGACAAATTTTTGTCCCAGACTCAATTCCAAGCTTTGGGTCAAAGCCCTAGGAAAGAAAACTGGATCTGAGGGATCCAGAGGCAGGTAATAATGGAAGTTAAAAGGGACAGCACAAGTGAGCATGGCTGATTCCTGCAATTAAGCCAATCCCAAGTTTCCTGTTTCATGGATAAAGGCCACATTAATATCCACGGCATAAATGAGGTCTAGGGAATGCCAAGGCTACTGGCAGTAGGTGGGAAAGAGGCATAGGTGAAAGCAAATAATTCCTATTCTCTAGGCACCCCTGCTTCATGGGTGCAAGCCGCTTTGGTAGCTATGGCGGCACCTGCCAAGGTCGCCGGAACTCATGGATGCAAGGACAGAAGAGGGAAAGAGGATGCTCTTCCCTCTCTCCCTCATGTACCCTGGTTATCTTCTAGGAAGAGAAGGGAACCAGTGATGCCTGATCCCCTCTTTCTAGATGGGTAGCCATTCATCTTGAGTCTGTACCCACTTTTGAATGCATCCTGAAACCCTGGGACTCCTTTTAAAAATGCATTCCTTTTTCCTTTCTCCTCCTTAGTTCTCTCTGCACAAATAGGTAATTGGATCTCCATATTATGAGACACTTTCCTCAGACGCATGCTCCAAACTGGAAAGAGTTAATTTCCCAAACCTTAAACTGGTTGGTTTAGGATTGGGCTCAGGGGAAAGGAACCCAGAAGCATGACATGCCAGCAAAAGGGTAAAGTTTAACCAGTTGGGCTTTTGGCCTCCCTCTCCCTGTGAAAACCAGTAAAAGGCCTTGGAAGTTTTTTAGCTGTCCTTCCCCGAACTTTGTTTCATTTTCATACATGTTTTCTAATAACCTGGTTTGCCTGTTCTCTCCTTCAGGCCATCAAACTCCAAACAGTAATGCAACTGGAGCCTCTGACAATGGCCCTTTCTGCCAGGAACCCTTAGGTAGGTCTCCGAGGGAGCACTGACTGCCAGTTCCCCCAAACAGCACTACCCTGTCAGGGGGAAGTAGTTAATATAGGTCTTGGTCCTTATCTTCAATCTAATAGCAGTTAGATTTACTTCTTTAGAGGTGGGAAGGACAGTCAGGTGGGAGGGCATCCCTAGAGAAACTCCAACCAGCCTGCCCACTAGGGTGGAGCATTGGGACGTTCATGACATTTGCAGCAGGAAGGTGCCCGGCCCCTGCTCTTCCACTGTGGAAACTGAGATTTGAATGGCTAGGTGGGAAGAGCTCTGGCAGGGACTATGGCCCTGTGAGAGTCCCTGTTTCCCCCTTTTCTTCCTTTTCATCCAATAAAACCCTGCTTTACTCACCCTTTAAACTGTCCACAAGCCTAAATTTTCATAGCCATGGAATGGACAAGGACCTTGTCTTTAGCCAAACTAAGGAAAAGTCCTGCAACATTGGCACTAGGAATGTAAGGCTGTCTCTATTACTTTAGCTTGCTCCAGGTTAAGGAGAAGTCCATGCAAGGCTCCTACAGACCATATGTTTCATTTCTAGCTTTGATGTCTGGACACTGATTTCCCTAGGTTTAACTATTTAGTCGATGTTAAGGCAGTGCTGTAGAAATTTGTCTGTGTAACTGGAGTGCTATGCAGGCCTGTCTGTGTGGTAGTCCTGCAGGCCTGTCCATGTGATTGGGAGAAATGGCCTGCCACAATCCCTACTGTCAATTTGTGCATGATTTCTATCATGCTTGTATATTTATTTATCATGAGAACTGTAGGGAGATGGGGCATTATAATCTTTCTGGCTACCTCCTTCTGAGAGGAGGTCATCGATACGGGGCACTGAGCACAGCAGTGGAGTGGAATAGGTTGGTTTGTTCCCAGTAGCACTCTCTGTTTCAGGGGCTTAGAGACAGTGCCTGCTGAAACATAATAGTATGCAACAGTAACACATGTAAATAGGTTGCTGCTGTTTTCTTCTGAAGTTTAAGTTGTCTAGTCTTCAGTTCACAGGACTTTAAGAAAGCTCAGCTTAGATTTCAGTGATTTCTAGTTAGGAAAAGTGGAAAAAAGGAAAAGAAAAAGGAAAAAATTAAAAACATTATTTTGGAGACTTGCAGCCAGAAAAATTAGAATTTAATTTAAACTGTAGAAAATAATAAAAATAGAAAAACATCAGGCAAGATTCTAATTTAACAACAGGTGTACTATAGTTTTGAAACGTAATTTTTCTGTCTTCAGTTTCCCCTTTTTATTAAAAGACAAATTATGGTAAAACTGGTTTGCTTTATTATACTTGGCCTAATTATTTGTACACAGTGCAGTAAGAATAATTACTTTTACTTTTCACATAGGCCTTTTAAATTGCCTTTGATAGAATTTTGTTCCATAGAAGGAATCTGAGATAAGATCTTTTTAGAGCCGAGCCCAGGCATGGATTTGTACCAGCACATACCTATGAGTTAGGTGAATTCTTCTCTTGAGGTTCCAAGATAACTTGGGGGTTCCTGGCCTGTCAGAAAGTGACATTCTTTACTTACCACAGATCAGAAACCCAGTAAAGGGACTGTGTACACAAAATATAAGGCCAATTTTCCAAGGGCTTTATTGACTTCATAAGTCAAGTTTGATTCCTTAAAGGAGAGCATAGCATTCTAGTTAAAGTCTTGGTAAAATAGCCAGGTTTTCCAATTGTGTCCTGTTACAAAAGAAAACAGATTCTCATTTCACTTATGCAAATAACTACATTGCCATAAGTTAGGAATACTCACAAATAGTTTCCAAATTCTGGAGAAATCAGGTAGAGAGAAACAAATATGCCCCAAATTTTGTTCATAGGAGTATGCTGCACTTGTTAAAAGTTGTTAATAGCTTAAAACAAGTTTCCTTGACTTCGAAAAGCAAAACAAAGTATCAGCAACATTTTAAGCAAAAAGTTAAAAAGATCACTTCAGTTTCTTATTAGCTTGGTTCATGCAGTTAATTCCTGTTCTCCTTGCTATTAATAAACATCTTACCTCTCCAAGAGTCCCAAACTTTTTTTCTCTATTCTGCTGTTACAATCTCCAAAGTTATTAGAAACCTGCATTCAAGAACACCTGTTAGAGCTTTATAGCTGATTGTAAAACCACTTTCTAAAGAGGACCAAAACAAGACAACTGTTTATGGATGACAAAAAGTTTTAGGGTAGCCATAGTTAAAGACAAAATTGACAAGAAATCTGTTACCTCTGGGGCACACAATAATTTAACATAACCATTATAATTATTATGGATAATCTACATGAAGATATATCAGAATTATAGGAGTTTTCCATAATTTTGAAACATATACTAGAACATACGGCCCAAAGAAAGCCAAACCCCATTTTATACTTGGCAATGTTTTGTATATGATTTTTGTAACAAATATGCCACATTTTACCCTTACATTAGTGTACTGTTAATGTTAAACTTAATTTTTAATAAAACTTTATAGACATTTACCCAATTTTAATGTCTGACTTTAAGGTAAGGTTTTTACAGACCTTTTATAACCCTTTATAATTTTTGTTAAAGAGCAGGTTAGTGAACTAAGAGAAACGTGTTGTGCTTTTTTTAATGCTCAATTTACAGAAAAACTGGATGATACCCCTGTAACTTTAGCCAATATGTTTACCTACAGAATTTTTACAATTATCTTATAAACTTTCCACAACTTGCTTAAACCTTTAGCTTTGTTTTATTTAACTTAAAACAATCCTTTAACCTTTTAATCTAAGCAAAAACCCCACATTCTCATGCCTCCTTATAATCTTTTTACCAAAAGTATATTCTACTTTCTTTGCACACCTTGCATGTAAACTGTTTCTTCAATAGTCTTAAATATATGTTACACTGTTACGTCTTAGCAACCTTTACTTTGGGTGAAAACCTTGGTGAGGTTAGGGGTTTTAATTATGTACTAGGTGCGGAGCCTAGGACCTAGACAGAAGTGCAGATAAGGTCTGACTCTTCCCAGCATTTAGCTTAATGTGTCTCAGGCCTTACTTAGCTGTAAAGCAGGCAAGTTGTACAGCTAAGAGTCATAGTGGCATTTTAAAAAGCATTAGGAGGCCTAATAACTTTTAGGTTGTACAACATTTCTGCATAAATTCCCTTTCATAAATTATTTCATGACTTAACACAGATGAGCTATAACATGCTTTTACTTTCTGACTTGTTTTAAACATCCCTCCATTTTAAACAACCAGTTATTTTACTGTAGGACAAGAATTTACCATACAAGATTCTTTCTTATATAAAATGACAACAATACTTTCCCAGAACAAACTTTTCACACTCATGGACTAGACTGCCTAAGGCCACAAGATTAGAAGTTACAGTATGTTACTAAATAATTCAAGATGTGGCTATCTTCATTAAACCAATATTAATGTTTTATTTATCAAAAATTACACAAGCAAAGATCATTCTGTTTTGGGCTGAGTTTATAGTTTTGTAGCCTCTATGCCAAATTTTGACACCATATAGTATTTGGTTGGGATAAGTATGAAATTGCTTGATCAATAAATGCAAACAAAATGTATGCTGGAAATTCTTAAGATATTTCTAATATTACTTTACCAGTAATTTAAAGCTAGCTATTAAAGGTTTTACTTAAGTCACATAAACTTGAAAAAGCATTTGACCAGTCTTTCCATTTTTTCTGGTAAAGCATTTGATTTAAGCACTGTTTTCTTTAAGCCAATTAATTAGAGCTTTTATTTTTTTCAGTAGTGAAACACTGTGTATACAACATATAAATATATAGACATATTAGGCATCCAAACAGAAGTACATTTTATAGATTCATAAAACTTCCTTTTTTCCTATCTTAGACTTGCAAACTCAATAACCCGGTATATTACCGTGGCAGTTATCAGCTAAATAGCCCTAAATCTTCATATTGAAGGAAACAACTCTTAGGTGAAAACTGAGTTGGCAAGATTTACATCTCAAGGTACAGAGAGAAAAGTCTGGTGGTGCTAGAGGGAGATTACTAACTTTATTTAGATATTGACTATCTTTTAACTGGCTCTCTGAGCTCTGGGCAGAGCCCACACTAAATCCTGGGTTTTCAAAAGGAAGGAATATTATGAGGCTAGATCATGTGATGCTTTTACAGTGCACTTAAATTTTTTTTTCAAAGACATTTCTAAGTGTCTAAACTACATTTTTCTTACAGATACCAGAGTAGCTTCTGTTGCAATAACTACTAATGAAGAAAACAGAATTCAGTCAACTGAGAAGAAAATTAATCCTTTTCTCAAAAAGACAAGGTCCTAGGAGAGAAATAAACAAAAATATGCAGGCCTTTAAAATACAAACACGCACATATGCACACATATATATACACATCTCGGATGCTAGCTTTTAATTAAGTTGACTCTTAACAATTGAGTTCCTATAAAAATCTTTTTCTTTCCCAGAGGCCTCTCAGCAGGAGTTGTGGAGGGGTACCCCTACTGTTTCTAATCTGACAGAAGTCTTCCTAGAGGACTCTCTGAGGGAATGGAAGCAGCGTTCCCTATCTTAAATTCAACAACACTATAGGTACAGACCCAGAGATAGTTTAGACAGACACAGACACAGCGATAGTTTCAGATAGACACAAAAGGAGGTGCACCTGGGTAAAACAGGCCTGCAAACCAAATACCAAACAGGTGTACAAACGAGCCCTATTATCTTCCTGATGCTACCGAACAAATGGCTTAATAGCCCAAATAAGGAAATAATAGGCTCCAGGTATACGGTCCGGTTTTCACTCGTCCTTTGAGCTAGTCTGCTCCTGCCAAACTTCCGTTCTTTCCCAGTGATGAAAAGGACGTGCAGTTTTGCCCATGGGCCAGCCCTCAGGAGATTCCCTGGGACAATCTCACCCGGCAGCTGCTGGGAGTCTCCTATTGACCGTCTCGCTGCAATCCGCTGGCCACCGAAGGCAGCATCCTCCTGGCTGCCTCCTGGCTGACTCGACAAAATTTTCATTACCGGAACCAAGTCCGGTCTGGCTGCGTTTTCTCCAGGCCCAATAACAAGATGCAGACAAACTACGAAACAAGGGAATGTATGGCTGTAACTGGGTACAGGGAGAAGGTCAGAGAAAATTCCACCAGACCAATTTAAAGTGTTACAGTTTTCTTAGTGCTTATGTACGTTGGGGTTATGTGCCTATGTGCAGTATAGCGTTTGCCTAAGTCTGCTGGTAACTAATTTTGTTTCAACTAGAAGGTCAGAGGCAAAAAAACGCTTGCTGAGTCCTATTAAGCTGTGAGGGCCCCAGTACCTTCAAGATCTGTCTATTGTGTTACTGGAGTGATTATTTCTTTTCTTTTTTTTTTTTTAATGATTATACTTTAAGTGCTAGGGTACACATGCATAATGTGCAGGTTTGTTACATATGTATACTTGTGCCATGTTGGTGTGCTGCACCCATCAACTCGTCAGCACACATCAACTCGTCATTCACATCGGCTATAACTCCCAATGCAATCCCTCTCCCCTCCCCCACCCATAATAGGCCCCCGTGTGTGATGTTCCCCTTCCCGAGTCCAAGTGATCTCATTGTTCAGTTCCCACCTATGAGTGAGAACATGTGGTGTTTGGTTTTCTGTTCTTTGCGATAGTTTGCTGAGAATGATGGTTTCCAGCTGCATCCATGTCCCTACAAAGGACACAAACTCATCCTTTTTTATGGCTGCATAGTATTCCATGGTGTATATGTGCCCACATTTTCTTAATCCAGTCTGTCACTGATGGACTTTTGGGTTGATTCCAAGTCTTTGCTATTGTGAATAGTGCTGCAATGAACATACGTGTGCATGTGTCTTTATAGCAGCATGATTTATAATCCTTTGGGTATATACCCAGTAATGGGATGGCTGGGTCATATGGTACTTCTAGTTCTAGATCCTAAAGGAATCGCCATACTGTTTTCCATAATGGTTGAACTAGTTTACAATCCCACCAACAGTGTAAAAGTGTTCCTATTTCTCCACATCCTCTCCAGCACCTGTTGTTTCCTGACTTTTTAATGATCGCCATTCTAACTGGTGTGAGATGATATCTCATTGTGGTTTTGATTTGCATTTCTCTGATGGCCAGTGATGATGAGCATTTTTTCATGTGTCTGTAGGCTGTATGCATGTCTTCTTTTGAGAAATGTCTGTTCATATCCTTTGCCCACTTTTTGATGGTGGTGTTTGTTTTTTTCTTGTAAATTTGTTTGAGTTCTTTGTAGGTTCTGGATATTAGCCCTTTGTCAGACGAGTAGATTGCAAAAATTTTCTCCCATTCTGTAGGTTGCCTGTTCACCTGATGGTAGTTTCTTTTGCTGTGCAGAAGCTCTTTAGTTTAATGAGATCCCATTTGTCAATTTTGGCTTTTGTTGCCATTGCTTTTGGTGTTTTAGACATGAAGTCCTTGCCCATGCCTATGTCCTGAATGGTATTACCTAGGTTTTCTTCTAGGGTTTTTGTGGTATTAGGTCTATCTTACCTTCTTTGTAGCTTGATCTGGAGAGCTGCCTTAGGCTCTCCAATGAATCTGTTCAAACAGCTGCCTCTGTTACCTTGTCTCATCTCAGATTTCGTTGACCTGAGACAGGTCCTGGCACTAGGAATGTAAGGCCGTCTCTATTATTTTGGCTCGTTCCAAAGGGAGAAGGGAGGGAGAAGCCCATGCAAGGCTCCTACTGACCATATGTTTCATTTCTGGCTTTGATGTCTGGTGCTGATTTCCCTAGGTTTAACTATTTGCTCAATGTTAAGGCAGTGTTTTGTCTGTGTAACTGGAGTGCTATGCAGGCCTGTCTGTGTGATTGTCAGAGAGAAATGGCCTGCCACACCCTGAACTAGGAGAACCATTTTTTTCATGGTGACAGGCAGGAATGAGTCACAGAAGTGGTAATTGATAGGGTCCAGCTGAAAGGTTAAAAATCTACAGGAATGCAAAAAAGCATAAGGCTCAGATGGCTTCAGAGCCAAATCTTCAAAGACCAGACAATCCCATTGCAACTTAAATTGTCGTAGAACATAAAAACAAGTGAAGATTTCCAAGTTATTTTTCTAGAAGTAAATATAACTTTGACATCTAAGTTGTTACACAGCACAAAAGAGACTACAAACTTATCTCACTAAAGAATAGAAAAGTAATAGAATTGTAGTAACAATCAAAGCATATTTTGAAAATACACATTATGACCTGTATTAGTTTCCCAATGCTGCTCTAATGAATTATCACAACTTAGTGGCCTAAAACAATACAAATTGATTATCTTACACTTCTGGATGTCAGAGTCTGAAGTGGGTCTCACTGAGCTAAATCAATCTTTGGCAAGCAGCCTGGCCAACATGGTGAAACCCCGTCTCTACAAAAAATACAGAAATCAGCTGGAGGTGGGCACCTGTAATCCCAGCTACTCAGGAGGCTGAGGCAGGAGAATCACTTGAACCCGGAAGGTGGAGGGTGTAGTGAGCTGAGATCGCATCACTGCACTCCAGCGTGGGCAACGGAGCAAAACTCTGTCTCAAAAAACAGACAAACAAAAAAACCTTCTGTCAGGGCTGTTTCTTCTGTGAGTTCCAGGCAGAAATCTGTGCCCTTGCTTTCCCAGCTTCAAAGCGAACAATGCTGTGTCTTCTCTCATCTGATCTCTAATTCCATTTTTATTTCCATTTTTATATCTTTTCTCTCTGATTCCGATCTTCCAGACTCTGTCTTATAAAGATCCTGTGATTACATTGGGCTTAACTGGACAGTCCAGGAAAATCTCCCCATCTCAAGATCCTTAACTTCATCACACCTGCAAAGTCCTTTTTGTCATGTAAGGTCACACATTCACAATTTCAGGGGATGAGGGTGCGGACATCTTTGGAGGCCATTATTCACTCCACCACATGCTTCAGTTGGGATTTATTTTAGAATTTCAAGGATAATTTGATATTAGAAAAACTATTAATATTATTTACCATATGAATAAATATAGAAAAAATAATATATGGTAATCTCTATAGATCTGGAAAAGACCTTCAACAGAACTGAACATTTGTGTCTTTTAAAATCACTCAATAAAATAGGAGTGAATACTCCCTGAACATCATATATACATTATATGTAATGTAATATATGTAAATACAACATATTTACATATATACATATATTTATGCGTAATATATATAAAATGTATTTATATATTACATATATGTACATATTGCATATTTATATATAAATGCATACTTATATATTACATATATGAACATATTGCATATTTATATATAAAGTGTATATAGATAAATTTTATATACATTTTATATATGAATATGCTACATGTACATATATGTAATATATGTATTTATATATTATAAATAAATGTAATATAATAAAATGTACTCTTAACATTTACATATAAATATATTTATATATTTTATATACATTTATATATAATATAAAATATATATTATAAATAAAATAACGTATATAAATACATTTTATTACATTCTATTTACTTATATAATTATAAATATAGATTTATAATGCATATAAATATATAAGTAATATATGTAAAAATACATTTTTACTTATACATTTTTATATATATATTTATATACCTAAGACCAAACACCAGTTTCTAAGGAATATGACAAGAACACCACTATATTCTCCATTATTTATTATTATACTAGAGGCATTGCCAATGTAATTAGAGAAGAAGAAATAATTAAAGGTATAAAAAATGGTTTTAAAAAGTTATCTTAATTTTCAGATGTTAGGAAACTATATCTGAAAATGTCAAGAGTACAATCATAAAAATACTACAAATATTAAAAGAACCAAGATAGATAAATATAAAATTGACATAAAATATAAACATACAAATTATTTAAAATATTTGCTTTCATACATACAGAGACACCTTTAAAAATATTTAATAGATAAGAAAACTCCCATTCATAATAGCAATAACAAGGCAAAATATTTAAGAATAAACTTAAGAAATTTGCAAAATTAATAGGATGAAATATTTGAAACACTCTTGAAAGATAAGACTTGATCAAATGTAAGAACATTCCTGTTCTTAGATTGGATATATTAACCTCATAATTATGCCAGATTGTCTAAAGTAAATAATATACTCTCAGTAGAAATATCAACAAAACGGTATTCTGGAGCTTGGTAACTTCATTTCTAAATTTGTAGAAAATAAACATGCTAGAATAGCTAGGAAGCCCTCATAAAAGATAGACAATGAAGAGCAGATAATAAAATAAATATCCCTCATAATTAAAAGTATGGTGCTGGCATATGAAACAAATAGGCCAATAGATTAGAAAAGAAAATGTGGAAATAGCTATAAGGGAATTTAACATATGATTAGAAGTAGAATCTAATATCACCAGTGGAAAAAATGTAATTTTTCATAAGTGGTATGTGCACCTAGATTGCCTTTTTGCAAAAGATAACATTGGGTCCACACTTCACGCCAGAATAAATTTCAAATGGATTAGAATTCATAATAAAAATGAAACCATATATATTAGAAAAAAAATGGGTAAATTTCATTATAAGCTGAGTATGGAGGAAACTTTCTCAACTTTGACCCAAAATTTAGATATAATATTAAAAACAGAAGATGTGTAAGTTTAACTACATACGTTTATTAAAAAGTGGCTAATTCCAGGCCTGGGGAGAGAAAGGACACAATGATTCTGGCACATCTCATTGCAACAGAAGGCTAAGAATTGTACAGAGACTAACAGTGGCATTAAAAAATCACGGGAACTGAGTTACATAGACTCCTATTGGCCTAATTTGGAACTATTTGGCCACCAAAAAGGAAAGCCATGGTAGTGGATCATTACATATTGAAATTTTAAAAAGAATCCATAGTACATTTGTCAAAACTAAGAAACTGACACTGGTACATTACTATGAACTTACAGAACTCTCTACATCTTTGCAATTATTCTGTAATTCTAAAATCATTGCATTTAAAACGAGAGAGAGAATTCATATATTGATCATGATAATGATGCGGTGGCAGAGTGGGGGGGGGGCGGTTTCAGAAGAATGCGAACTAAAAAGAAATGAGGAGAAAGAAGGATAGAATTAACAAATCACTATTTTATAACTCCAAAGTGAAGAAATTAATTCAGGCAAAGATGATCAATAAATGTTAGTACCATTTGGGGAAAGATCTTTGGTTAATAATGCATTCCCACGCCTCAGAGTCACACTCTAGGGATGTTCTCTTAATTACAAATTAATGAAATATCTTTACAATGAAGAGATCTGGGAACCCCACCTTATTCAAGGGACAAAATTTAGCATCACCAATAATAGAACAAACTGGCTCTATGGACCTCCTGGTGTGATGCAATGAGAAGTAAATAGCCCTCTGTCACATTCTTCCAATAATATTTTAACTGAATCTAATGATGAGAAAACAAGCGAAGATGTCCAGAACGTGGCACATTTCACAGCACAAGTAACCTGAACCCCTAAAAGACATCAATGTGAGAAATGACCAAAGCATAAGAAAGCTGGTAGACCATTCGAAAATTAAAGAGACCTAAGAGATATGATAAAACAGAAAGCATTACTTTATTTGGATTATCTTATTAGAAAAGAATAATAACAAAACCACTGCGAAAGGATGTCTTGAAACAATTTGGATAATTTTGGGGGGTGGTGAGAGGGACAGGGTCTGGCTCTGTCATCCAGGCTGGAGTGCAGTGGCACAAACACAGCTCACTGCAGCCTCTGCCTCCAGGGCTCAAGCCATCCTCCCACCTCAGCCCCCCAAGTAGCTGGGACTGCAGGCATATGCCACCACACTCAGCTAACTTTTTAATCTTTTGTAGAGATGAGGTCTCACTATTTTGTCCAGGCTGTTCTTGAACTTCTGGGCTCAAGTGATCCTCCTGCCTCAACCTCCCAAAATACTGGCTCATTACAAGCATGAGCCACCATGCCTGGCAATTTGGAAAACCTTAATAAGGGTGGCATATTAAATTATACTATTGTATCAATGATAAAGTGTCTGGATGTGAAAATGGTGTTAAGAGAAAGTCCTTGTTCTCATAAGACACAGGCTAAAGTATTTGGAATGAGGTATCATGAAGTCTGCAGTTTATTTCCAATAGTTTCAGAAAAAAGTGTGTATGTATACACATACTGAAAGAGATAAAATTAATATGGCAAATGTCAATAACTCATAAGTCTAAGTGAAGTGTAAACATATGTTCAGTGTTGATATTTTAACTTTTTCTTGCTTTGAAATTTTCAAATTATTCATTTGAGGGTAAAAAAATCTGCTGGATGAAGAAGAAAGAGGTAGAATAGAGGAAGAAATTAGTTGTCAGATCTAATAAGGATCAGATACTGTATCTGTGATTTTCACAACTATTGTCTTATAAAAACCCCCATGATAAGCTTTTAAATAGTTATTATTATTCTCATTTTTTTTTTTAACAATTGAAGCTATAGTGGCCCAGAGATGCCACACAACATGCCTAAAATAATAGATTTTGGTACAGGTGGAGCCTGGATTCCAAACCACTTTTTTCAGGCATCCAGACTTTCTCTCTTCCATTTAATAATACTGGGGCCAAGGACCTTATGTGGGTAGCTCCAGACAAGGTTTCCACACTCAGCACAATAGTCAGGAGCCCAGGATGGCTAGAGACTCTAAAGTTCTAAGAACCACAACCTTCTCCGTTTGCAATTCGACCTCTGTCAAATAGCTCTTACAGTTGTGAGTTGCTTAACAGTAGGAATATGTTCTGAGAAATGTGTCTTCAGGTGATGTCATTGTTGTGCGAACATCACAGTATTCTTACACAAACCTAGATGGGATAGCCTACTACCCACCTAGGCTATATGGTATCGCTCATTGCTTCTAGGCTACAAAGCTGTGCAGCTTGTTACTGTACTGAATACTGTAGGCAACTGTAACACAATGGTAAGTATTTGTGTATCTGGACATATCTAAACATAGAAAAAGTAAAGTAAAAATACAGTCTAAAAGATAAAAAATGGTACACCTGTGTAGGGCTCTTACCATGAATGGAGCTTGCAGGATGGAAGTTGTTCTGGGTGAGTCCGTGAGTGAGTGGTGAGTGAATGTGAAGGCCTAGGACATTACTGTGCACTACTATGGACTTTACAAAACTGCACACTTAGACTATACTAAATTTATTTTAAAATGTTCTTAAATATTATTAAGGCTAATAAGTTAACATTAGCTTACGGTAACTTTATTATTTCATGTAGTTTTAAGTTTTCAAGCTTTTTTAATCCTTTGTAATAACACTTAGCTTAAAACACAAACACATTGTACAGGTGTACAAAAATATTTACTTTCTTTATATCCTTATTCTATAAGCATTTTTCTATTTTTACATTTCTTATTTCTTTTACTTTTTAAACGTTTTTGTTAAAAAACTAAGACACAGACACACACATTTAGCCTAGACCTGCACAGGGTTAGGATCATAATATCACTATCTTCCACCTCCACATCTTGTCCTACTGGAAGGTCTTCAGTGGCAATAACAGGCATGGAGCTGTTATCTCCTGTGGTAATGATGCCTGCTTCTAGAATCACCCCTGAAGGACTTACCTGAGACTGTTTTACAGTTAACTTTTTAAATATATAAGTAGAAGGAATACACTCTAAAATAATAATTAAAAAGTACAGTATAGCAAATACATAAGCCAGTAATATAGTTATTTCTTATTATCAAGTATTCTCTACTGTCCATAATTCTATGTGCTGGACTTAGATGACTGGCAATGCAGGAGGTTTACTTATACCAGCATCACCACTAACTGGTGAGTAATGCTTTTTACTTACACCAGCAACACCACTAACTGGTGAGTGATGCTTTGCACGACAATGTTACGATGGCTACAATGTCATTAGGCCATAGAAAGTTTTCAACTCCATTGCAATTGTATGAGACCATGGGTCATATATGTGGTCCAGCATTGGCCAGAATGTCATTATTTGGTGCATAGCTGTATATTGCCATGCTACTGCTTCAAAAGGAAAAGCTTCAATACCACCAAACTCATAGAGTGAAACTAAGTTAAAACACTGCTTCAAATAACTGAAAATACTTCAGCTTTTCCATCCTAAACTAAAGGTAATCCAAATGCCTCAAATGTTTCCCATAATATGGTTTAAGGACTCCTAAATATTTATTTAGAATTGTTTTTAATATTCTTTTTATTGAGATATGGTGCACATACCATCAAATTCATCCCTTTATAGTATACAATTCAATGGCTTTTAGCATATTCACAGAAGTGTACAACCATCACTTACAATAAAATTTTAGAACATTTTCATCATCCCAAAAAGTTGCTTCCCATTTCCTCCCAAACCCCTCCATACCCTGGCGACGGCTAACCTACTATCCGTCTCTATGATTAACATTTCCCTATTCTGGACATTTCAGATAAATGGAATTGTGCAACATGTGGTCCTTTGTGACTAACTTATTTCACTTAGCATCATGTTTTCAAGGTTCTCCCATGTTCTAGCACGTATTAGTATTTCTTTTTATTGCTGAATAATATTTCCTGTTTGGATATACCATATTTGTTTATCCGTTCATCAGCTGATGAACATTTGGATTGTTTCCACTTGGGGGTTATTATGAATAATGCTGTTATGAATAAGCAGCCATGTACAAGTCTGTATGTGGATGTAGGTGTATTATTCTCTTGGGCATATATCTAGAAATGGGATTGCTGGGTCATATAATAATTCTGAATTTAACTTTTTGAAGAACTGTCAAACTCTTTTCCACACTGACGCTACCATTTTACATTTCCACAAGCAATACGTGAGGTCTCAATTTCTCTACATCCTCGCCGACACTTGGTGATTATAGTCATCTTAGTGGCTGTGTGGTTCCATCCATCCAACTGGGTGTGATGTAGTGTCTCATTATGGTTTTGATTTGCATTTCCCTAGTGACTAATGATGTGCATTTTTTCATGTGCTTATTGGCCATGTGGATGACATCTTTAGAAAAATATATATTCAAGTTTTTTCCCATTTTAAATTTGGGTTTTTTGACTTTATTATTATCTTTACTATAAGTGGCCTATAATTTGTCTCAATTCTGCTGCCTACAATGCATATAATTATGGGCAAATTATATAAATTCTTGGCACCTCAAAATGAGATCATATTATCAATATCATAGAGTTTTTATGAGGGTTAAGTGCATATGAAGCATTTTTGGCTGGGCACTGTGACTCACGCCTATAATCCCAGCACTTTGAGAGGCCAAGGCAGGCAGATCACTTGAGGTCAGGAGTTCAGGACCAGCCTGGCTAACATGGAAAAACCCCATCTCTACTAAAAACACAAAAATTAGCCGGGTGTGGTGGCGTGCACCTGTAATCCCAGCTACTCAGGAGGCTGAGGCAGGAGAATCACTTGAACCTGGGAGGCACAGGTTGCAATGGGCCGAGAGTATGCCACTGCACTCTAGCCTGGGCAACAGAGCAAGATTTCATCTCAAAAAAAAAGCATTTATTACAGCGACTGAAGCATTATAAGTGTTCAGGAAATGAGACTCAAATCTGAAAGGACTCATTGATTGTATAAAGTCACCATGGTGCAATTAGGATTCTGCAGTTGGGGATTTGAGATAGCATTTATGGAAATAAAAGATAACTGTGCTCAAAGTCCTGTCAAAAAGAGTTATGAAATATTTATATATCTTCAATAAGGATATTATTAAATATCCCCAGAAGACACATTGAGTTTTGCTACAATTACATAAATACAATGAAAACTATAATACTGTAACTAGATAGGAAGGTTTACAAAAAAATATTTAAAAACAAGACAAGTTTAAATAATAAACTAATTACTTGACATGCATTATTATAAGGTTGTTGTATGTTTTTGTATGCATTTTACATGGTTTTGTGCTCAATAGCCGTGACTGGCGAAGAATGATTAAACATTTTTCTTTAGCAGAACTAAATAGTTTCTCTATTAAGAAGTAAAATATCTTAGGAGGTTTTATTTACTTCTTGGAAAAGATTTTGAAACCAAAGCCTCCATTCATTTTTCAAAGGATCAAACCAATCCTGCAAATGTAGCCCAGCTGTGGATTTGGTAACAGTGAGCAAAGTAGGCCAAGTGGAGAGTACTGTATTTGTTTTTCACAGAATCTCCTTAAATTGATTGATTGCCTATAGCTCTCTGTGCTAGTTGTCTGTTCAATGGCCAGTGTTCCTAAGCAAGCTGGATTAAGGTGGGTTAATTGACTGGTATTTCAAGAAACAGTCCACAGAGAAGAGTTAACTCCATATGCCATTTCAAAGTTCAGTTGGACCAGGTGGCACCACTTAGTGAGTGAAGCTGTATACAAGACATCAAAGGGGGAAAGGACAGTCAGTGTAGGGAGCCCCTGAACAAAGAGCAGATGACAGTTTTGCTGAGACTTTATTGGACTTCTTTAGAAATTATAAGGACCATTGTATCACCAGGTCGTTATATTTTAACCCTCTTAGTTTTACATATAAAATTTAAAAGAAGCATTTTACATGAATTAAGATTGTCCAAATATAAGTCAGGAAATAAAATCGGCTTAAATTTAGAACATGGCCATGACATAATTTTTCTTTGCTCTATCTCTGCAAAAAAGAATCAGAGGGCACCTTCTGTGACATAGGCCCTGACTCTCTTCCTTCTGATGAACCTCACACTGTAACACAAGGGAGAATCCCAGAGGACAAGATTCTAATGAAGCACAGACCAAATCAGTTCTCTCCACCATTAACTGCAAACAATAAAGGTAGAAGGTGGCTTAATCAGCCTCTGGGCTAAATGCAAATTATGTTCCTCCTCTTTCAGATCAATGTCATAAAGAGATAATGCTGTTACTCATTTAGCCTCATGCAATCTCTGTCATTGAAAGGAAGAAAACATGATTATGTTCATTTACCAGGTTAAAAAATGACGTGCAAAAAAATTAAATGCCTGACCTAATGTCATGAAGTAAATCAGTGTGATAAATCTCTTAGATGTTCTGACTCTTAAGCCAGGTTTCTTTTTAATACAACATGCTCTGTTTTCTAACATATATTATCTGGAGCTAAGTTGTTTTAAACATCTGGTTAGAAAAAGGAGAATTTAAAGGTAAGTGTTCTTTCCACTCTTGCTTCTCTTGACATCAGCATATTGGAAGTATCAATGGATTAGAAATAGTTCTAGCTCCGTCTCTAACTAGCAGTGGGAGGTGAGCTCATCACCTGAATGTAAGCCCTGCTCGCACAGTTCTCATCTATAACAAGCTGTGCTTGCCTTAGCCTACCCACACACTGGTTTGAGGAAAAATTTGGTAACATATCTGAACATGCTTTGAAAAGTATGAAGTACTACAACATTATAAAGTCTGATTTACTAATGCAACTCTGCCCTTTTCTGAAATTCCCATCACTCTTTGTCTATACCTCCCTTAAGGTGCTTATCATTTTGCACCTCATGTATTAAAACAATTAGTGTTTTTTGGCCGGGTGTGGTGGCTCAAGCCTGTAATCCCAGCACTTTGGGAGGCTGAGGCAGGCAGATCACAACGTCAGGAGTTCCAGACCAGCCTGACCAACATAGTGAAACCCCGTCTCTACTAAAAACACAAAAAATTAGCCAGGCATGGTGGCGAGTGCCTATAATCCCAGCTACTTGGGGGCTGAGGCAGGAGAACCGCTTGAACCCGGGAGGCGGAGGTTGCAGTGAGCCAAGATCCTGCTACTGCACTCCAGCCCAGGTGACAGTGTGAGACTCCCTCTCATTTAAAAAAAAAAAAAAAAAAAGCTGTTTGTTATGCAGAATACATTCTTTGATGGCAATAACCATGAGCCACGAGATTTTTTAGACTCTTATATTTCTGAAGTGTGCCTACTAAATGAATGAAAGTTTTCCCAAAGGACTGGATTCTAACAGAGGCCGTTCCCACCATTGATGTGGATGTGACATTCCCAGTGCAGCCGTGCTTCAGGAGAAGAAAGGTATGCTGGACACGCGGGCACCCTGGCAGTGACCCAGAAGGATGGTAAGGCCATTGTGCAGGTCACTTTTTCATGGCCAAAGACATAGCCTAACTCTTCTGTTATCACCTGTATGGAAATCGTTGTTCCTTCCTCCTAACCCCTTAATAATCATAGAGTGAGTTCATGCCTATAGCATGGAAAAAAATATTAAGGATTAATTGTGGGGGAAAAGCTCCATTGCAAACAGTTTATAAAAAGACAGCTTGCTCGGATACAGTTGTTAGTGACTGTATATACGTCAGAATTTGTGCTTGAATGTCCACATGCACTGAGATATATGTCAGTTCTGAAGGTATTTTACATCAGATACTCCATGTAAGCCTATACCATTGTGTAATGATGTGTATCACTGTGTTCTCAGTGTTTTTTAGAAAAGTGAATAACATTAGCAATGGGAAAGGAAATAGAACCATAAATGGTTTGTTAATTGTTTTTCTGTGATATGGGCATTAACCTGTGGGTGGGTGGGTGAGTGTGGGTGTGTGTTCATATTTGTGAGTGAGATCTTTGTCTTCTGTGCACACACAGTACCACTCTCACCTGGTGCTTTGAGTTGTGCTTCCAGAGACAATGAAGAATTTATGCTAGTATATGCATTTGACTAAACCTGCTTATAATTAAGGGGCATGAGTTTTCCAGACAAATGACCTGGGTCAGCTGTGACCACTGCAGCTTGTAACCACTGAAAAGCTAAAAACTACTTGGCCCTAAGGTCAAGTTCCTTAACCTCAGCTAAGAATGCCAAGTCTTCGCTGAGCAATGCTGTTCAGCAGAGACGGCAGAAGAGGACCGCTCTATGTACCCTAGATCTATCTTACTTTACATCTTCCATTTTATTTTATTGTAAAAGTTCTTCAGTTTAATCATCTTCCCTTTAGAAAAGGGCCCCGTTAACACTTGCAATCATTCCTTTCAATTACCATGTTTGGTCTTCAAAAAGAGAGCACTTCAATTTCATGGTCAAACACAGGATGCAATTTTATACTTGAAAATAATGGCAAGAGCTAGACTGGGACATGGAGGCAGATGACATTTTAGCTACCAATGACCTAGCATGTTACTGACTGAACAAGAGCATCTGAAATATCCCCCAGAGTTTCTAGGAAATTTTAGAACTAGATTTATATTTTGGAACTCCAGATTAATGTATTGAAACAATTATTATCTGACAGACACAACAAATTAGTACTTGGACTTCAGAATAAATGCTGTTGGCAGCAATTATTAAAACAGCAACCAGTGCTGTTGATCTGGCCGCCACTTCCTTCCCTTCCTAAAGTTTTGATGAAACATATCTTTTTTGATGTCACAGGACTAACAAAGATCTTGAAGTTGAACTGATGCCCACTGGCATACTGAAGACTGGCATTCTCTCTTCTAAAGGATCAGCATGAAGTCTTGACAATAAAATAGAAAGAGATGCATTGAAATTAAAGTTTGTCATTTTAAAACCACAATTTACTATTTTTGAATGCTCAAATCTTAAAATGATAAAATGCAGTCCTTTATTTCTAAAAGTGCCTCTTCAGGAGTGACTCCTCTTAATCTGAGGATGAAGAGGGGTCCCAGCATCACCCAGAAGGCTTTGTCCCTTGGTCATGAGCGCCAGCCCAGGGGCAGAGCCTCGTGCCTCAAAGACAGGGTGAGCGATCCCGCTGTGGGAAGTGTCCCCTCACCTCCTTGAGGAGGACTGTGCTTTCATGATTGATTTTTCACATTTCTCCTTTACATTCCACTCTATATTTCCAATAGAGCAGTTCTACTCATAACAGCAAGCTCTAGGTGCACATTTTAAACATCTGATTAACTAAATGATTAACTGGGTTTCATTTCCTATTTTGCATCACAGTCCGAAATGTCTAGGTTTTAAAAGGCTACAAACTCCATTATGACTATTCATTTTCAAGCTATTATACAAACAACAGAAACAACAAATCTAGGTCAAAAGCACTTAGAAGCATGCTTTGAAGCACCCATGTGTGCACAGAACCATCCACAGAGTGGTATAGCTGGTTGAAAACCAGAACCAAAGCAAAATTAACCTGATCCTATCCCATCTAACTGTGTGAACAGCCTCTCAGCCAATCACCCTATAAAAACTGGCATGGGTGTCAGAAAAAGGTGTCTGCTAAATAACTAACAAACATTTGGCTTTTAGTGCTTGGCTAGTTCAGTGAACATGGCAGACACCAAACCATGTGCCTGGAATTTTAGAAATCAGAGTAGTGGCATTTATTAGCCAGAATGACTAGAAATCTAGAGGAAATGCTGCCAATAATACAAAGCACTTTCACAGATAGATTTTGCCATAAAAATGCTCAGTTGTTCAACAATGTTAATTACCTACAGCCAAAACTAAAGCTGAAATGGATAAGATGACCTGCTGATTCATAGGGTGAGTCACAACAGACATGCAACTCTTAGTTCCCTCCTAGGCAAATCTAACAACCAAGTCTAATTTAATTGTGAAAATGCAGTCTAGTTCATTTGAGGAAACAGGTTTCTTTCTTAAGAGAACCAGTGACTGATTTTCCAAGTTTAGCATCAGAAGGAGAACTCTCATTTATATGTGGGCAGTTATATTTTCTGTTGTACATATATATCTGCATATATGTATATACACACTCACATATACATATTTAGTCATTAATCCAACAAATATTTATTACATAGGAGATACTATTTTAGCTCCCAGAGTTACAAAACAGAATAAAACAAAGTCCCTATCCCTTGAAGCTGACACTTGTGAAAGGAGAAATTGAATAAGCAAATATCTAAGTCTACCACACATCAGATAGTAATATGTTCCATGGAGAAAATCAAGGCAGGGAGAGGGGAGAGGAGAATGGGGAGTACCTGGGGAAGGTGGGCTGCTAATTCATGCAGTATCCAAGGAAGGCCTCTCTGAGGTAGCATGGGAGCAGAAACCCGGAAGAAGTGAGGGTGAGATACGCACAGAATTCTAGAGGAAGTGGGCTTCAGGCAGTAGGAACAGCCAGTGCAAAGCCCTGAGGCAGGAGCACAATTAGTGTGTTGCAGAACAGCAGTGGCCCCATAGCTGGGATAAGTGAGGTGGGAAGAGTGGCAGAAGAAGCATCTACATGAATGCATTTGTAGGATCTATCATTTTGATTGGTTAAGTTCTCTTTTTTTCTCTTCTCCCATTTCTTCCCTTCTCCATTTCGTCACCATCATTCTCCAGTGAAGCTCCTATTACTAACTCAGAATATATCTTTCCAAAATATTCTCTTTGCTTATATGATTATATTGAGACACATATTAAGACACATAAAAGTTGTATTCTGCTTTGTTGCACAAAAATGATATCATATTTTTCATACTTTTCTCCATGTTGTATTTCTAACTTAATTAACTACATCAGTCATATTTTCCATATATCTAAGTCAGATGATAGTTGTAATTTATTATTTTCCAAGACCATGTAAAACTTCATGAATTCAAGATATTCTATTTTACACAGCACTTCTCCTTTTGATGGACACCGTTTCATTCTAGTTACATTTCCTTACAAGATTTATATCGTTTCTTTTCACTTAAATATTTAATTCATCTGGAAGCATTTCTTTTCACTTAAGTATTTAATACATCTGGAATTAATTTTTCTATGTAGAGTAAGATAGGGGTTCAATTTTATTACCTTACCTATGGGCAGACTGCTGTACCAGCACCACTTAATAAATAAATACCAAATGTTATGTTTTCTCTTCTTGCATGCTGTTGAATTTTCACAATTAAATTAGACTTGGTTGGTAGATTTGCCTAGGAGGGAATTTTCTGGCCCTCGGTTCTATTCCACTGTGCTTTTTTCCATGCTGTCTTTATAGTGTTGTAATATTTGGTAAAAATCAAAATTCCTTAGTCTTCTTTTTTTCCTACTTTCTTATTCTTTAAACATGTGTCCTTCCTTATGAATTTTAAGATAATTTTCTCCAACTCCATTAAGTTTTTCCATTAAAAAGCTAATTGTAATTTAAATTCACAGATAAGTTTTTGGAGAACTGACATTTAAGTTACCTCAGTTTTCCCAACCCTAGAATGTGCTGCATGTTTCCGTGGGCTCAGCTCATTCCTGTTCCTCCTAACTTAGCAGGCACAGTGGCTTTCTTGTCAAATTTGTCTCCATTTGTAGAGATTTCTTTTCACTTTTGGAATAAAACATTTCATCTTACATTTTTGTTTCCAAATCTTAATCATTATTGAAGTGAAAACTCCTGGTTTTATGTAAGTATTAAATATCTATTCATTTTACTACATTTTATTTATTTTTATTTATTTTTTTAAAGACAGCCTCCCTCCATCGCCCAGACTGGAGTGCAGAGGTGTGATCTCGGCTCAGGGCAACCTCTGACTACCACCTTCTGGGTTCAAGAGATTCTCTTGCCTCAGCCTTGGGAGTAGCTGGGATTACAAGCACACGCAACCACCCCTGGCAAATTTTTGTATTTTTGGTAGAGACAGATTCTTCTATGTTGGTTGGCCAGACTGATCTCAAACTCCTGACCTAAGTAATCTGCCCACCTGGGCCTCCCAAAGTGCTGGGATTGGCTGGGCCCGTTGGCTCACACTTATAATCACAGTTACTCTGGAAACTGAGGCATTAGAATCACTTGAGCCTGGGAGGCGGAGGTTGCAGTGAGCCAAGATCAGGCCACTGCACTCCAGCCTTGGTGACAGAGTGAGACTCCATCTCAAAAAAGGCCGGACACGGTGGCTCACTCCTGTAATCCCAGCACTTTGGGAGGCTGGGGCGAGTGTATCACCTGAGGTCAGGAGTTTGAGACCAGCCTGGTCAACATAGTGAAACCCCATGTCCACTAAAAACAAAAAATTAGCTGGGAATGGTGGCAGGCGCCTATAATCCCAGCTCCTCAGGAGGCTAAGGCAGGAGAATCACTTGAACCCAGGAAGCGAAGGTTGCGGTGAGCCAAAATCACACCATTGCACTCCAGCCTGGGCGACAAAAGCAAAACTCTGTCTCAAAAAATAAATAAATTAAAAAAGAGACCAAAATGCTAGGATTACAGGCATGAGCCACCCCACTCAAAATTAGAACTATTAATTTTAATAGCTCTAAATTTCTCAAGTTTTCTTCATATACAAATATAATCTCAGCAAAAATGGAAATAGTTATGTTTCTAATGTTCCAATGATTTTTCTAATTATTTCACTCACGTTTCTCATTTTATTTGCTGGAATTGCCAAGCAATGTTAAATATTAATGGTGATTATCTGTTATCCTTCTCTATTTTCTGACTTCAAAAGAATTTTTGCTTTGAAATCTAGAATATTGACTGTTAGTCTTTCTGGAAAATATTCTTTAATATGTTTAAGTAATCATGCATGATTAATTTTTATTTTGTCCTTTTTATAGAAATGGCTGTTAATATTTTTAATGAATAGTGTCTCAATATATTCATAAAGTTTTCAACCATTCATCTTTATGTAGAAGAATATATTGATAGTGACAGTGGTGGCTCACCTGTTATCTCGGCTACTCAGGAGGCTGAGGCAGGACGATTCCTTGAGCTCAAGTCTTCTAGCCTGGGGCAAAATAGCAAGACTCCTGCCTCATATATATGTGTATTGTTTGTGTGTGTGTGTGTGTGTGTGTATCTTAACTCAAGATATTATTAATTTAATATTTTATTAAGATATTAATTTAAAATAAATTAAGATATATATCTTAATATGTAAGATATATATATTCTAGGACAATATATATGTGTGTCTGATGTATATATACACACACATATATGTATCTTCCTAGAATAAACCATACTTGGATTTAGAATATTATACAGTTGGTAATTTGGGGATTCTGCTTCCACATCTCTTATTTTCAATTTTTAGTATTTATATTCATCTATAAGTTGGTTTATTATTACTGTTTTTCAATGTCTTTATCAGGCTTGGATACTAAAATTAGGCTAGATGATTTTCATTTTTTTCTATAATCTTGAATTATTTACAAATATTAGAGTTCTTTATGGTCAGACCAATTTCAAATTTAAGCCTATCTAATCCTACTGCTTTTTAAAATGATAGAATACTAGTCATCTTTCTAATCACTTATTTGGTAACCTACATTTTGGATTTTTTGATTCAGTTCTGAAAAATTGTATTTGCTTTATAATCATCTAATTTTAGTATATAATTTGATGTAGTAGAGTTGAATTCATTACTGCATAATCTCACTTATATGTGAAATCTAAAATGCTTACAGTGTTTTTGGTCTTTTGTCATTTTTTTCTCCTCATTCTTGACACTTTAAATTTTTGTTCTTACTTTTTTTATCTAGTCAGACTTATGAGTGGTTCATCTATTTGTATTTTTTTTCCAAAAACCTGCTTTTTTTTACTTCCAGTCAAGTAATTTCAGCTTTTATCTTTATTAATTTCCTCTTCCTAGTTTATTTTGATTTATTCTGTTAGTGATGTCTTTTGAAATTATTAGAATAACTATAAAATTCTCCCATTTTTCTTTATTCTTTAGTTATAATTATTTATTAGTATAATTTTCTTTGCATAGAGCTTTTATTATTCCATAGATATTTTTCTGTATTCAAATTGAGGTGGCACAAGAACAGGCAACAGAAGCAAAAATACACAAATGGGATTGTAAAAGCTTCCCCACAGCAAAGGAAATGATTAATAGATTGAAGAGACAACCCAGGGATTGGGAGAAAATATTTGCAAACCATATATCTGATAAGGGACTGATATCCAAAATATATGAGGAACTCAACTCAATAGCAAGAAAACAAATAACCCAATCAAAAAGTGGTCAAAGGACCCAAATAGATACTTCTCAAAATAAGACATGTAATGGACCAACAGATATATGAAAAAATGCTCATCACTACAGGAAAATGCAACGCAAAACTATACATGTTAGGATGAATGATTGTTATCCAAAAGACAAAACATAACAAGTATTGGCAAGGGTGTGGAGAAAAGGGAATCCCTGTGCATTGTTGGTGGGAATGTAAATTGATACAGCCATTAAGAAAAACAGTATGGAGGTTCCTCCAAAAAAAAAAATAATATAATTACCATATAATCTAACAATACCATTCCTGGGTATATATCCAAAGTAATTGAAATCAATATGTCAAAGAGGTGTTTGCACTCCAACATACTGCAGCATTATTCACAATAGTCAAGATACAGAAGCAACCTAGCTGTCCATTTTCAGATGAATGGATAATGAAAATATGTATGTACACAACGGAATACTATTCATACTATTCCACCTTTAAAAGGAAGGAAATTCTGTCACTCGTAACAACATTAATGAACTCAAAGAACATTATGTTAAGTGAAATAAGCCAAGCATGGGAAGACAAATACTGCATAATCTCACATATATGTGGAATCTAAGAAAGTTGAACTCATAAAAGTAGAAGAAGAGAATGGTGGTTTTCAGAGGCTGGGGAAGGGGAATGGATGGGAAAAAGGGAGATGTGGATCAAAGGGTACAAAGTTTCAGTTACGAGGAATAAGCCTCAGTGATCTATTGCACAGAATGATGACTATAGCAAATAATGATGTATTAGATACTTCAAAATTACTAAGAGAGTAGATTTTAAATGTTCTCACCACAAAAATGAAAATTATGAGAGGCAATATATGTTAATTAGCGTTATTTAATCATTCCACATTGTAAACATATAGCAAAATATCACGTTGTACCCCACAAATATATACAATTTATGCTTGTCAATTTAAAGTAAAATTTTATAAAACTTTTTAAAAATTGAGATAAATTTTACATATAGTGAATGCCAAGATAGTAAGTGTTCAGTTCAGTAAGTTTTGACAATTAGAGACACCTATGTAACCTGACCCAAAATAAGCATAGAGCATTTAAGCCCCACAAGCGTTCTCCATGTCCTTTCTAGCCAATCCGTCACTCCACTTCACCAATTGCAAACGATGCATGATTTTTTTTTGCTCCTTAGCTAATCTAGGTTTTTGTCTCACAACCAGGAAGAATTAGGCATGTGGACGTACTGAAGGGTGAGGAGGGCCAGAATGTATTAAGCAAAAAGAAAGCTCTCAGCAAAGAAAGGGGGTCCTATAAGCAGGTTTCCACCTCCCAAATTGAATGCCAGAGCCATCACACATGAGTTGAAGAGGCCAGGCTCCTCCCCTGCATAATACATGAATTCCTGGTGGTTCCACCCCATTGCCCCAGTGCATGTGCGTCTCCAGTCTGCTGTGGACATGCCCAGGAAAGCCCCCTGTGCAGGTTCCCTTATCTGCACAAAATATCTTGTGTAAACATTTGTGGGGAAGGTTGAAGGTTCTCCAGGGACTCTTCCCTATCTGCCTAGGCTTCTGTCTGCCTCTTGCCTCTATCACAACCACTGCTCTCATTTTTGTCACTGTAGATTAATGTTACCTGTTCTATGAATTTGTATAAATATGTTCACACAGAACACATTTTTTTTCTGGCTCCTTTTTCTCAATATCATGTTTTTGAGATTCATCAGTGTCAAGACTTCTCAGCCTTTATTGATGAGTACTGTTCCATTGTATAAATAGACCTCAATTTGTTTATCCATTATCCCATTGATAGTTATTTGGGTTATTTCCAGTTTGGGGTTATAATGAATAAGGCTGCTATAAAAATTTTTCAAACAAGTCTTTTTGTACACATGAATGTGTATTACTATTGAGTAAATACTTATGTTAGTAGAATTTCTGGGTCATGGCTTAGATTATGTTTAATTTGATAAGAAAATGTCAAAACAATTCCCTAAAGTGTTTGGACGTTTTTACAATGTCCAACAGTACCCGCAATTGAGAGTACCCACAATTAGTGCTGTCATTCTTTTTTATTTTAGCTACTCTAGCTGATGTGGAATTTTATCTCATTATTGTACTGATTTACAATTCCTTGAAGACTAATTGTGTTGAGCATGTTCCCTTGTATTTATTGGACATTCATTTTTTTGTAAAGTGTGTGTTCATATCTTTTGAATGTCAATTAACTATATGTTGTAGATCTAATCTACAACTTTCTATTCTCCACCACTGAACTGTCTCTCCCTACACAAATATTGCACACTCTTGACTACTGTAGCTTCAAAGTAAATATTGAAATCATGCAGTAAGAGTCCTCCAACTTTGTTCTTTTTTAGAATTATTTTGGCTATTCAAGATCCTTTGCATTTCCATAAAACACTTCAGTGTGAGCTTACCAATTTATTCATAAATGTCTGCTATGATTTTATAGAGACTGAGTTGAATCTATAAATCAATTTAGGAAGCATGGATATACTAATATATCAAAACTTTCAATCATAAATATGGTAGTATATCTCTATTTGTTTAAATTTTTAATATATCTTGGCAACGTTTTTCAGTTTTAAAAATAGAGATCTCACATTTTATTTATATTTATTCCTAAATATTCCTAATTTGTTTGTAAGGTGTTGGGTTTTTTTCAAAATTTTTTGGACATCTATTGAAATTATATGGAAAGTAAGTAGTGAATTACATTGATTGATTTTCATACATTAAATCAATCTTACATTCCTGAGATAAATCCCTCTTGTCATGATATATCACCCTTTTTATCTCTTGCTGTATTTGATTTGCTAATATCATATGGATAATGCTAATTTTTATTTCCTAATATTATAGGGACATTGTTATGTAATTTTCATTTCTTATACCTTTGTCAGTTTGGGGTATTGAGGGTATACTAGCCTCATAAAATACATTTGGAAGGTTTCCTTTCTCCTTCATTTTCTGAAAGGGTATGTGTAATATTAGTATTATTTGTTCCTTCATAGAACACAGCCCGAAGCCATCTGGGCCCTGAATTTTCTTTGTGGATAGAGTTCTCATTACAAATACAATTTCTTTCATAAATTCGGGCTTTTTAAATTTTCTGTTACTTCATAGTCAGTTTTGCTAAGCTGTGTTTTTTAAGGAGTTTATCCACTTTAGTCAATAAAGTAACTGGCATAAAGTTATTAGTAACAGTTTAATTGTATCTTCTTTTTTACTATTGATGTTGATAATGTGTTACCTATTTTCTTGTCAGGTGCCTGACATTCCCCTGGGCAGCACTGAGGGAGTCTTGACACTCCAAATGAAACACTGCATGACTTTGCCACCATATGAAGTCGTGAAGTCACCAGAGATGCTCGCAGTTCCCTGGCCGGTGGAGAATGACTATCCATGACTATTTCTATAGCAGAAGACAGCACCATGCAGCCAACTGCCTTCCCAGGTCTCTGATATCCTGCATGCTAACAGCACAACTGAGCAAATATTTGAGTGATATGAGTAAGTTACACTTGAATGGGAAGGCTGTCAGAACTTGGTGAAGTGGAGAGTTTGAGAAAGTGGCAGTCTTCCCTTATTAGGAAAAACAAAAAGAAAAACAGAAAAACACTCTCATGTTTTATGGGGAGAGACTGCCTGCAACCAAAGGTTAACAGGCTGGAGGTTCAAAACCAAGAGGATGAGTTAACAGAAATCCAAACTTGGATAGGGTTGGATGGCCAATCCCTCCCTCCTGCTCCCTTCCATGCTCTAAGGAGTATGGAATAGACACAGAAGCCACATAGGAAATAATAGTAATGGCCAGAGAACTACTAAATTACAGAGTTTCCGATAAAGCTTGTTTGAAAGATAGAACACAAGCCTGAAACTAAAACAGGGCTTCCAATCTCTTCCTCTTTGAATTTCAGGCCTACCCCCAGGGCTCTGAACCAGAGGTGTCTGGTTGTTGAAGGGCAGGGAGCTGCTGCGAAATGCAGCCCTGGGCCCTGAGGAGGCCCAAGATGGAGCAGGAGGAGAACCCTGTGTATCACAAGGAACCTGCTGGAAGCAGGAGTCCTGCGGCCTCTGGATGCACACACATTCAGGAGGAAGCCAGGGAAAGAGAGCCTTTTTCATATACTTTGTAGGCAACAAATGCAAAAATTGAGCTAGCCAATTAGCAGCTTCTTTGCAATGACAGCAGTCAGATCATCTGTGCCTGAGGGTAAGGTCATTAGGGAGCAAAACTAAAAATGCTTACTCTAAAACTGCCCCCATCTGCACCATGACACTCACACCCAGGAGAGGAGCAAAATTTCTACTTTCTTCAGGGAAATGTGAAGACAGAGGACGTTTACCCCTGAATACCAACTCTGTGCACAAAACCAGCGTGTGAAGTCCAGAAGCACAGCAGCCATCCAACCGGCAAGTGTCAGTGGGCTCCTCTGTAAAACAGGAGCTAACAGCAGGACAGTGGAGGCCCCTGCTCCAACCCACAGCTGAGCACCTTTCATGCACCACATGCTGAAGCAGCCGCAATCATCTCTGAAACTAAGTGAAACCACTTTTGAAAAATTATAACTGAGGAAATCATGACAGTGAAAGAAATCAGATCTAACTGACTCCATCTTGCTTCTAACTTTTAAGCTGTCCTTGTTCATTCCTGGACATAGGTTGAACTAACTTTGGGAGGGAATTCAGTTCATGGTTTGACTCTGAAACAAAATTGATAACAGCCCTTTCCTGAAAAGACCCCCTACTTGCCAGGGGACCAGTCTGCCTCTGCAGGACTAACAAATTAGCTACAAGATTAGAAATTACAGATTCTGCATCATGCAGCATCTGGCTCCAAGAGTCTGAACCTCCCCAAATTGCTCCTGGGGATAACATCATTATTGTAAAACCTAAAATCAGTGCTTGAGATATTTTGCAGACCCTGCATTTGATAGATCAGCTGACACTGCCCAGACTAGTAATCTGGCTCAACTAGTTCTGCCATCCCACCCAGGAACAGAAGACAGCAAGAGAAACTTACTTCCACCACCTATGATTACATCTCCAACCTGACAAATCAGCACTCCCCAATTTCTAAGCGCCTACCCACCAAATTATGTTCAAAAACTCTGATCCCTGAATGCCTGGGGAGACTGATTTGAGTAATAATAAAACTCCAGTCTCACATAGAGCCAGTTCTGTGTGAATTACTCTTTCTCCATTGCAATTCTCCTGTCTGGATAAATTGGCTCTGTTGAGGCAGTGGGCAAGGTGAACCCAATGGGCGGTTACATAATGAAGCTCAATAATTCCCTCAGAAATTATGAATAAAATAATAAAGGCACCAAAAACCTTTTTAGGAAGGCTTTTATTCCTTGTAACAGTAGAAGGAATCACACATTCTTGCAAACTGGACAAGGGAGATTTCCTGAGAATAAAATGGAAAGGTCAATCCCATTGACCATGGCAATTTGCTGAATGATTTGGAAACTGGGTGGTACAACAGAAGAGAGGAGGATTGAAACAAATAATGGACTACAGTTGGGTTCTGATTCCACTTTCACTTAATGTACAGCCTCATCCCTTGTTTTTCTGGAGATTCTCTTTTTCTGCTTCACTGATTTATGTTTACATTAAAATCAAATGGTGCCATGTTTCTGAAATCACATTGTCCCTACATGGTCATCACAATGAGTCTGTAATGTGACTGAAAGACAGCCATGGATACAGGTAGAGGATATCTAACTAGGATTGCTTAAATGTGAAGACTCAGAAATCTAGGAAGAGGGTAAATTGCAGCAGGAGGCTGCAGATCATGCCATCTATGGAGGCACAGGTCCCAGGAACCAGAATTTGCTTTGGGAAGTAAAGCTATGGATGACCATACCCTTGTGGACTGGGGATCTCATCAAAAGGGAGAGGCTCTCCAGTTGCCTTTGCCATTCATGTGTAGGGCAGGGTCATATGCCCATCCACCTCCCTTCACTGCTGCCCCAGCCCGGCTGTTCTAGAGACTCTGACTTAGCTTAGGCTGCTATAACAATTCCATAAGCTGGCTGGCTTACATTTATTTCCCAAGTTCTTTAAGCTAGAAATTCAAGATTGGGATGCCAGTGTGGTTGGGTTCCAGTGAGGACCTCTTCCTGGCTCACAGATGGCTGCCTTCTTGTGTCTTCACATCATGAAGAGCAGAGAGAGAGGAAGCAAGCTCTCTCAGGTCTCTTCTGATAAGGGCACTCATCCCATCATGAGGGCTTCAGGCCCATTAGCCAATCACCTCCCAAAGACCCCAGCACCTAATGCTATTACATTGAGGGTTAGGATTCCAATGTATAAATTATGGGGGAGGACACAAACATTTGGTCCATAAGACAGGCAGTCTAGGATGTGTAAATAATGTGAACATTTCTTAGTGTTTACTGGGAGACTGGGTGAAGTAAAGCTCGATTTTTGAGGCTTACTATTCCTCAGTAGACCTAAACTTCAGGCTGGCCTGAGATCTACCTCAGCAGTAGTGAATAAAATGCAGAGAGATCCTATTAGTTCGCAGGTACAGTCTGAATCTTACTTGCGAGCTCATCAGGCATTCAATTCGGTCACTCAACAACTACTTAATGAGCAAGGCCCAGGTGCAACCACTGCATTGAGTACCCATGACAGACTTGGTGGCTTGCCAGGGAGGGAAGGAAAGGAGGTATCTATAACATATTTATCCCTTCTGCTAGGGAATTTGGAGATTGTGTGGTGGAAATATAACCTTATTCAGAATGGCCAAACAAGCTTGTATATATTTACTGATTTTATTTAATACTTAACTTTGAATATCTAGAAGCTTGGAGGTAAAAATTTAAATGTTGAAAAGGTAGGCCAGGATCAAAGTATAGATACATTCTTAGGACTGCCGGAGAAAATCCAAGAAATTCTTTTTCCAGGTTATTCATTTGACATCATAATTTCATGTCTTTTCTATGCCTGACATTGTTGCTAACCATGGGAAATGCGTGGTACATATTAACCGCATAATGCCCAGTGGAGTGTCTGATACACAGCAAAGAAGATATACTGTTAGTAATTAGCACTATTTTTGCACCTATTGTAGGCCAAATAACTATTTTCATTGGTCAATATGTAAAACCGTTCAGTTCCTACCACCAGGAAAAGCAACTAACCTCTCTCCCAGGCAATATTCCAGGATAGGCTGCCAGTTGGACTAAGGAAGCCACTCCTGCAGAACCCTGGGAGATCTCACACTGAATTTTTTTTTTCCACTGCTCAGCTATAAGGTCTGATCAAAATACATGATTGCCTTTGAGACCAAATTCCCTCATATTACGGGAGCTGAAAAGATCTCAGCTCTAAACAGGTATCCATAAATATTAAGGCAGGAATATGTGAGACTCGCAAGTCCCGAGTAGACTTCCTACGATTCTCAGCCTAGTGAAGTTGGTAAAACGAGTCCTGGGCAGAGGTTGGAACTTCTTGAAGGGCTGCTCCACCCTCTCCAATACTGGGAGTATTGGTCACTCATTGGCTACCCAGCCTCCATTTGCCCACCTCAGGTAATGGCAACCTTGCTTTGCTTCTGATAGGGCAAGTCACTGTCTGAATTTGCCCAGGACCTGAGGGTTTCCTAGGATGCAGATCTTTTTGGTGCCAAAACAGGACAGTTCCAGGCAAATCAGAAGGCAGGATACTGTGCTCCTGAGACACCCAATTCTCTGCCCTCATCTATGTGAGCTGGCGGGTTTGGCTCTGCTCCTGATCCAGAAGCTTCTAGGGCTTATTTCAGCTATCTTTCAGGAACTTGAAATATTTTATTGTGCTGACTATCCCCTGAGAAGATGGGGTGCCTAGAGCTGTTGGAGCCAACTTGCTCTGCTATCTGAGAAATTTGGAAATGGAGCCAAAAAAAAAAAAAAAAAAAGGAGACAGAGAAACCAGCCACTCGTGATGTCATTTGAACACTCACATCAATCCACGCTTCAAACAAGACCACATATTTTTTGAAGAGCTATAGTACCCTACACATATCCCATCGTGTAAGTCAATGTGGCTAAAAGGGAATTTCTAGACTTTTTCTCACTGTTATCTAGTCAGCATCTGATGAGTCCAGTATAAGGAAACCTCTGATACACTCCTAGCCCTCAAGGAGTTCAGCATTTATTGGGCCACAGGACAGAAAAAAAAAAACAAAAAAAAAAAACCTCGAATCCTGGGATGACATATGATGAGAGGTGCCAACAGTAAGCACTCTTCAGTTATAAGAAATCAATCTGCTCTGCAAGGATTGAGTACATTAGTGAGCTGGTCCTTAGAGGACAGGTAAGCTTCCACCAGTGAGGGGGACAGAGGGCCACCAAGTGGAGGGCCTAGTGGGAGCCACTTATTACCTACAGCGTCAGGCAGTCACTGTTAGTCATGTGCCCCCTGCTGGAGTGGAAGCCCCTGAAGACAGAAGATTCGTCTCTCCCCGTACCAAGCAGAATGCCTGGGACAAGACAGGTACTCAAAAAAGACAATGTGTTTGCACAGAGTCTTCTAAGAACATAAAGTAGATACATAAACTGGAGTAGAGGTTTGATGTGAGATACAGTTGAATGATTACTGTTTTGAATGAAACTCTATCCAATTAACTGGTCACTACCCCAGCAGCTAAGAGGCCTGGACAGCAGGGGATCCACCTACATGGGTCCCTTCCAGGAGGCCTTGTCCTCAGGGTACAGTATGGGGACCCGGCTTCAAAGACACAACTACAATATGAAAGTCTAAGTGTTTTTAGTATTTACAGACCCTCTGGGATACAAGGCAAGCCTAGAGACCACACACACACACACAGGGGTCAGGGAGCACAGATAGGGAGAGAGAAAAGAAACCCATGGCTCAGTGCCTTTCTTGGGTCCAGGGTGTTATCCAAACAGGTTTCCTGGGGAGCTTTAATTGGTAGGTTGAAAGCAAGCAGACATTAGTTCTAGGAGGTCATGCTGGGCTGAGAGGCGATTGCTTTGAGTTCTCGTACAGATGTCTGAAGGGCTTCTTCAAAGGAAGCAGCAAGAAACCGGGGAGCCCAGCCTGCTTAGGTGTTTCTGAGAGAGATATTTCTAAATTTTACTTCTGGCCACCAGCAAGAGCCATTCTGGTGGGGAACAGTATTGGAAACTGTGTCAAGGGTGGACTGAGCCCTGCTTCCAGTATGAGAAAGCTCAACTTATGTTTTACAATGAATGTAACATAAAATTATAAATGCTCACTTCAATCACTTCCTCAGTTCTTCTGTTTTCTTGACCGCTTTTATTTTCTTAATCACATCAGTCATTCCCTGTAACTATTTGTCCCCACTAGAGCATAAGTTCCACAAGGCCAGGGGGACCTTATCCACCAGGCAGAGCCAGGGGAGGAGGGAGCACGGACTCTGGGCCAGGGCTGCTTTGGTGGAAAAGCTGGCTGTGCCTCTTACGATGCAATCTGGAACAAACTATTCATGCTCTTTGTGCCTCAGTTTCCTCATCTGTTAATAGTGGATAATATTGGTCTCTTCCTCACAGTTTGTCATGCAAGTAAATCAAGTAGGTCACTTAAAAGTGCCTGGCACATAACAGACACTCCACAATTGTTAGCTATAGTTATGGCTAGTAATGTTCATCCCTACTCCTCCTGCACCTAGAAAAACGTCTAGCATGTAATTCATGCTCAGGCAATATTCTTAATTTGAATGAATGAAAAAAAGAGTAAATGGAGTTCAGGTTAAGGAATTTCTTGAATGTAAGGCAAAGAGTTATGAAATACACCATGCTGATCAGTGGTTTTCAACAAAGGAGATTTACATGAAGGTCCCAAGTGCACACACTCTGTTCCAAGGGTAGAATGGGGCATTTTTAATATGGCTTGAAAAAGTTCCCATGTGACTATGATGGAAACACCAGGCCTTACCTTAAAAATCATTTCTGTAGACCAAAATGGGTGATAATACAGGGGAGCATGATGAAAGTAGGGCCTGGAAACATTAATCCAACATTGGCACAGAAGATTCAATGGCAGAGAGTAAATCAAGAGTAAGGAGAAGAAAGTGAGCTGGCCTAGATACTAAGCGGAAAGACGTCCCTTCCCCTAAAAGCAACTAGATGCTTCATAAAATAAATGTTTTATTTACTCGCTGGGCTTACAGAAAGTTAATTAAAGAAAAAAAAATTAGAAGGCTCAGTTTTTTTGTTTTTGTTTTTGTTTGTTTGTTTTTTTGAGATAGGGCCTTGCTCTGTTGCCCAGGCTAGGGTGCAGTAGCACAATCCTGGCTCAATGCAGCCTCGATCTCCTGGGCTCAAGCTGTCCTCTCACCTCAGCCTCCCAAGTAGCTAAGACCAATAGGTACATGCCACCATAGCTGGCTATTTTTTATTATTATTATTATTTGTAGTAATGAGGTCTCCTGTGTTCCCCCAGGCTGGTCTCAAACTCCCGGGTTGAAGAAATCCTTCTGCCTTGGCCTCCCAGAGTGCTGGGATTACAGGCATAAGCCACTGTGCCCAGAAAATATCTTAGCCTTGGTCCAGAAAACAGAGGCAGAAGAAAGGATTAAAACACGGATATCTTATCAGAAGAGGCCAACTACATGCCTTATGCCATTTGCCCTGGAGGACCCACCAGCATGAATTCTTGGTTCTTCCAGTGGTTAAGGTCTCATCCTGAGGAACGGAGGAGCAAATCCTGGCTTAAAATCATTAAAACACTATTGCTTAGTAAAGCCAAAATTGGAGGTGTGATTGTTCTTGGAATGACAACCCAGGTAAAAGAGGGAACATGTTTTTCTGGAAGATCCTACTGAAACAACTCAGTCTCAGTGAAGCCCAGCTCATAGTGGTTTTATACAGCCACACCTTAGCAGAAAGTGGTTTGAAGATGGAGGGCTTCCGAATGCCAATGCCTTCCGTTTCCCAGCTACAAAACCCTCTAGTGCTACGAAGGCACACCACAGAAATCAGACATTTTTGGACAGCCTTCTGATACATCTGTAAAGACTGAAATAACCAGAACATAAGAACAGAATCCCATGTTTGTGTTTATATCTCACATTTGGTTGGACCAAGGAGAAGTATCAGAAAAACTTCAGATTATGTTTCCTGGTTACTCACGAGCATCTCCAACCCACCTTCTCCTGTGTGGTAATTTTTCATCTGCACCACATAGAAAATAATCCAGTTCAATCTTTGAAAGCTATCACTTTGGGTTTGTACACAGTACAAGCATTTCGGATAAAAAGTATCACAGATTTGATTCCATCTGACCAAGGCCACCACCGGCTGAAAACAAAATTAATGAACTTTCACAAAGTATCATTTTTTTAGTTTTTACTACTGATTCTTGTAGAGTTAAGCATGGTACCAAAAAAATCATTATTTCATGAAAACTTTGTGAATTAAAATGTGCAGAAGCTGGGTCTGTTATTCTAATAGCAGTGTAGATTTTCCTTATCATTTTATCTCAAGGACATGGGAGTCCTTACCCATCTTTGACTGCCCAGTATGTGGGGCATCGGACTCTGCCCTGAGAGTGCGTGCATGCTGAGTATCATCAGCTGTCACTGCACGCCAATATCAGATTGCCTCTGCATAAACCTTGCTGCTTTTCCAAGAAGCAGATTTTCATTCAAGGTTTTTTATTCTAAGGCAGAAAAGATAAAAAACTTCAATGCCTTTGAGATTCTTACAGACCATATGAAGAAGCAAAATTCATCAGTTTTCTAATTTTCACATTTTTCATAATTTTGATATGTTATAATAAAGTTATGGAAAACTTTAAGTCAGCAAAGATGACTTCATAAGTTATTTATGGCTTCATAACATCAAAATGCAGCAGCTTGAAGTAAGAGTGAGCATTTCTCAGGATTCTGTTGGTAGGCTGCTATTCCTTCTGCTGTCTCATCCACCAGCACAGTGGGGTCCAGATGACCTGTTCTGGCCTCTCTCTCATATGTCTCAGGGGCTGGCGGGGATGGCTTGTCCACATGCTCTACCTGCTCCTTACAAGATGCTCTGATGGCAGCACTTCAAGACAGTGAGAGGGAAGTTGCAAGGTCTCTGGAAGCCTAGGCTTTGCAACTTATGCGATGCCACTTCTGCCACATTTTAGAGTCAAAGCAGGTCACAGAGCTTGCCCTGAGTGAAGAGGTCTCCTAGACATCACCTCTTCATGAAAGAAATGGCAAAGTCATATTTTGGAGAGGCATGAATGAAGAACAGGAAGGTTTTGCACCCATCTTTGTAACCCATCTGGCCCAGGTTTCCCTCTGACTACAATAACTCACAACTCTCCTGTGAACACACTCACCTATTCCCCAGGGCAAACACATTCACCACTTTCAAAGACACCCAAATCTCATCCAATAGGACCCAACTTCCATGATCCCTGTCCTGCAGCAGTGGGGATGAATGCGAATGAGAGGCCCCCTGGGATAGCTCCTTGGATGTGGCCCTTCATGGTCCAGGGACCTGAGAACTGAATAGCCAAGTTATCTGCATCTCACAAACACAAGTTAAACAGATGCTACAAGGCAGGAAGTTCCCAACAGACACTCCCATTCCAAAGGAGCATAATAAGGAGTTACACAGCAACCACACTGCTTCACAGTAATTCCAAACCCACTCAGCAGCTGTGTTTGGTTCTCCCATGCTTGCAAAGGAAGGAGCACAGATTTGAGCCTCATTCTGCTCCATGAAAGTCATTCTCTAATCCGTTGTTCTCTATGCTTAGCTCCACCTTCTGAGACATCTTTCAACAGGAAATGGACCATGTCTGTAGCTAAGTAACTTTCTTAGACTACTCTCGTTCCATACAAATTTGGGGTCCTGGAAGCTTCTTTTCAAATGTTTTTGCCCTTTCAGTTCAATTGGGCCATGCTTTCATTCATATGACTCTCTTACAACTTTGTGGGGTTCACTCTATGCCTCAAATTTCATAACCATAATTATTTTTGAGACAGACTTCTTTCAAATTTTGGTCTGTTGGATTGCTTTGGGAAGACACTGTTAAGACTTTTAGAAGCCCTTTTGTCTTCTAAGAGGGTCTGGCATGATATTAAATCTTTCTGAGGAATCAGAAGTCCCCTAGCCACAACTTCGATTTTATGTTTCTTTACCCTGAGGCTATTTCTTACTTTTAAGAATCTTTTGTCAGTTGGAGAGACTGAAAATGTGTAAATGAGAAACAGTTTTATTTTCAACCCAGCAAGTACTATTGTTAAACAAAAGCACATAAACAATACCTGTGTACATGTTTGTTGTTCTTATTGCTTCTACGTGCCTTCTTCCTGAACTCTTCTTTATTTTCTCCAAATTTTGTTTACAAATCAAACAGTTCCCTCTATAGCTTCTTTATAGTATTGTGCATGTTGTCATACCTACACAGAACTGCCCAACTGACCTTTTCAACATTTTGTCTAGAGATCTCCTTAGCCAGACACAGGAATGCATTAGGAACATGGCATTTCCTATCTTCCAGTTACTGCAGGTGACATATTTGCCAGTTATTCCCCCACTACATAACACATGTCACCCTTTACCAGCCTCAAAAAGTTACTTTCTTGGCTAGGCACGGTGGTTCATGCCTGTAATCCCAGCACTTTTGGAGGCTAAAGCAGGTAGATCATGAGGTCAGGAGATCGAGACCATCCTGGCTAACATGGTAAAACCCCATCTCTACTAAAAATACAAAAAATTAGCCGGGTGTGATGGCAGGTGCCTGAAGCAGGAGAATGGCATGAACCTGGGAGGCAGAGCTTGCAGTGAGCCAAGATTGCACCACTGCACTCCAGCCTGGGTGACAGAGTGAGACTCCATCTCAAAAAAAAAAAAAAAAAAAGTTATTTTCTCACACCAACAGTCCTAATTGCCACCTCATCACTTTTCCAGCATCACTCACTGTCCAGTCCTAAAAACAATGACACTTGCTTTACATTTTCTTCAGTAGCACCCCACTCATGATACTAACTTTGGTATCAGTTATCTATGGCTATTTGGAATAATTAATATTCCAAAACTTAACAACTTAAAACAACTATGGTATATGACCTAGTGGTTAGAGTTTCTGTTTAGGGTGATGAAAAAGTTCTGGAAATAGATCATGATTATGGCTTCACTGTATCATGAATGTAAATAATGCCTCCGAATTATACACTTAATGGCAAATTTTTTGTTATATGTATTCTACCGCAATAAAAAAAAAATTGTTAGAGGTGTTAACAGTAGAGGAATGGATATGTAAACTATGGAACATCATTCAATTGAATACTATGATTTTATTAATCTGATTACCATTTAGTTAATCATTAGGAAGCCATTAAAATCTTGTAAAAGAATACTGAAGTAGAAAATGTTAATGATATTGTAACATCATTCTGTCACTCTCTAGAGCATTTATAAATACAGAGAGATTTATTTTAAGGAATTGGCTCATGAGATTGTAAGAGCTGGCAAGTTCAAAATTTGTAGAACAGACCAGGAGGCTAGAAACTCAGGCAAAGGTTGATGTTGCAATCTTAAGTTTAAAATTTGTAATACCAGATGGTAGGCTGGAAACTCAGGCAGGAAAACTCAGCATTTGTTCTTTAGGCTTTCAACTAATCGGATAAGGTCCACCCACATCATCAAAGGTAATCTCTTTTACCTAATGTCAACTAATTCTAAGTGTTAATTACTTCTAAGATACCTTCGCAGCAACATTTAGTGTTTGACCAAACAACTGGACATTATAGCCCAGCCAAGTTGCACATAAAATTAACCATTACAGATAAAGTATTGAATTTTTTTTAAAAAGCTACAAAACAATATATATGATACACTATCTTTAAAAAATGCATGCACATATACATATGTTAATAGAAGAAACACTGTAAATGTTTATCTTACAGTGGTAAGATTATAAAGTATTTTATTTTGTCTTTGTGCTTTTCTGTGTTTTTCAGCTATGTGCATAGAATTTGTATTTGGTTTATAATTACTAATAAAAGTTAGCTTTTTAAAATTATGTAAAGCATTAGAAGATTGTTATGACAAAATATTGAGTGAAATAGCAGAACATGCTCGTTGCTTCTCGAGTGATGGATGCAAGAGAGACAATTTCCCTACCTTTTTCCTCATCCAATTTTATTTAATCAGCACATATTTTTTTTAATACTGAAAACATTTGAAAACTTTTTAATAACATGGAAAATGATCGTGATATACTCAGGTGAAAAAACGCAAAATTCAGAATTGTACATACAATAAGATTATAGCCTAGTTTAAAACATGTATAGAAAATAGTATGGGCCAGGCACAGTGGCTCATGCCTGTAATCCCAGCACTTTGGGAGGCTGAGGCAGGCAGATCATTTGAGGTCAGGAGTTCAAGACCAGCATGGCCAACATGGTGAAACCCCATCTCTATTAAGAATACAAAAATTAGCCAGGTGTGGTGGGAGGCACCTGTAATCCCAACTACTCCAGAGGCTGAGGCATGAGAATCCATTGAACGCGGGAGATGGAGGTCGCAGTGAGTCGAGATCATGCCACTGCACTCCAACCTGGGCAACAGAGAGAGACTCAGCCTCAAAAAAAAAAAAAAAGAAAAAGAAAAAGAAAACTAGTATGGAAAGAAGTACATCAAAATACAAACAAAGATTATATTAAGATTGTGGGTTGATGAAAAGGATTTTTTTCTATTTCTTAAAAAATGTTTCTATAATGTGAATATTACCTATACAATTAAAAAGAGTTTCCTGGAAAACATATGGTAATATGCCTCAGTGGACTCTCAAGATTTTGTAAACATCGTCCTGTTTGTAACTTGCCCTATTAGAATAAGTCAGCTTATTCTAATCATATCACCCTAGTATTTTAGGAACATCACTGGCTCTTCTTTATAATTAGATAGGCCAAGTTTTCAGCTAGGTAGTCCTCTCAAATAACTGTGTTATAAGAAATATTTTTTAATCTCTAAGCTTTACTCATTATTACAATGAGGCTACTAATAGCTATAGATTGTTAAACAAAAGCACATAAACAATACCTGTGTACATGTTTGTTGTTCTTATTGCTTCTACGTGCCTTCTTCCTGAACTCTTTTTATTACAGCACTTTAAATTGTGGTAACAATATGAACCTATAGCTTTAAAGGCATATAAAGCAATACAAGTATTTCTTGCTCAGCAAACATTCATGGCAGGAGTTTCATTGGCTAAGGTGGCTCTCTGCCAGGTGATCATTCAGGGACGCAGGCTCCTTCCATCTTACGAGCATTTCTCAACTCCCAGGGTATCACTGTCATCTGCAGCCAGCTGGCAGAAAAGGACAGCAAAGGACATTCATGGAGGGTTTGTATAGCAGTCATGGAAGTGGCACACATTCTGGAAAACAGTCACCCATGGAAAATGTCATCCAACTGTGGACCCGCAGAAAGCTTTCTGCCACGTTTCCTTAACACTTTGTATTTTTCTCATTTGCAATTATGTGTATTTGTCTCATCCATCTGAAAGGATATGCGCTAAGGGGATTGCCTCATGCAGCGTATCTTCTTTGGTGCATATATGATGCTGAGTGGATGCGCATGTACTGAGTGGAATAATGCTCCTATTCTGAAGCACTCCTGTTCTGAAGCAGGGATTGATGTTAACACCAAAGATAGTTTGCTTTTTTTTTCCTATTGTTAAGTCTACAATCATCTAATTATGAAAAAATGTCAATAACAAAAAAGAAAAAAATGTAAATCTAGTTAAACATACATTATTGATATTCACAGGAGAAAAATATCTGGCAGCTATGGCTTATAACTGGAAAATTAAAACACTGAAGAGAAACTGGCAAATGCTTTGTCCTTGGGAATTGGCATTTCTGTAGCCAATTAAAGAAGCAAAGCAAAGTGAAGTTCAATAACAAACTCTTCTCATTTTATTAGAAATCATCCAAGACTGAAAAAATAGAAAGAATTTTTGTGTGTGAACCATGCAACAAAACCCGGGTGCATATCAAAATAGTTTTCCATTATAACTCCCCAAATAAATAATTATTTCATTATGTAAGTGCTTGTTTCAAATTTATTTTTCCATTTTGTATTTTGTCTTCTTGAAATTAAATTGGCTGGGAGCGGTGACTCACACCTGTAATCTCTGCACTTTGGGAGGCTGAGGCAAGCAGATCATTTGAGGTCAGGAGCTCCAGACCAGCCTGGCCAAGACGACAAAATCCCACTTCTACTAAAAATACAAAAATTAGCTACAAAAGAATATATCCAATGAGGCTGGTTGTGGTGGCTCACACTTGTAGTCCAAGCAGTTTGAGAGACTGAGGCAGGAGGATTGCTTGGGTCCTGGAGTTTGAGACCAACCTGGGCAACACAGTAAGACCCCATCTCTAAAAAAAAAAAAAAAAAAAAAAATACAAAAATTAGCCAGGTATGGTAATGCATGCCCGTGGTCCCAGCTACTCAAAAAGCTGAGATGGGAGGACTATTTGAGCCTAGAAGCTTGAGGCTGCAGTGAGATGTGTCTGTGCCACAGCACTCCAGCCTGGGCAACAGAGCAAGACCCTATCTCAAAAGAAAGAAGAAAAGAAAAGAGAAAAGAAAAAAAAAAAAGAAAAGAGAAAGAGAGAAGGAAGGGAGGGAGGGAGGGGAGAGAGAGAGAAAAAGAAAGAACGAGAAAGAATGAAAGAAAGAAAGGAGAAACAGAGGGAATATGTCCAACAGTGTCAATCAGACATGGAGGAATAAGGCCTTTGCCAGGTACCTACCTCAGTGCTAACTAGATGCTATTGACCTAAAACCCATGATTTATGAAAATCGTCAAAACAAATTCTTCATTGAAGTTTAGCAAGTATCTACAAAGTGCATCCCAGTCCTTCTTGTCATCCCGCTGAAAGCCGAAATCTGAATATTTCTGGTTGGGGGGTCTCCCCATTTTTGAAACCCCCGACCCTGGACAACACCCTTGCCATGCTTTGCAGCTCCGGAGGCGCATGTCCTTGGGAGAGAGGACTTGAGACCGAGAGAAGCAGAAATGGAAGGTGGCTTGGTGGGCAAGGAAGCTCATTACTCAGAGCAGATCAGGTAATAGGCTTTCCAAACACATGACGGCAGAAGTCTCTTTTCACTCACTTCAGTGTTGATGATGAAAGTTTTAACAGCAATTCAATAACTCGAAACTCATATTCTAAAAGTAGAATAAAGCAAAGCCTGAATAAAACTCCCAGTAACCTTCCCCACATGAAAACAAGACAAATAAGCAAAAGGATAATAATTATAACTCAGATGTGAGATCTATCAACCCCATACATTTTATTTTTTTAATGATGTGATTCTTTCTTAGTACAATGTCCTATCAGCCTAATTCTAAACCAAATGCCTGTAAAATCCCAAGCTGTGACCAGAGAAGTCTGTTAAATAAATAGCTGATTTATCATCCATTGGTTGGGAAGTTAAATATCTGCTTGTCAGGGTTATGACAGTTTAAATGTCATTTTCCCTTTGGAAGATACAATTCAACCATAATTTATTTTCCATTTACATTTTTAGATTATTAATTCAAAAGAAACCTGAGTGAAGGCTTAACTTAATTTTAAATCATCCGGTATATGGCTATAAAATAAACATCTGTCCCCAATATATAAAGATTAAAATGGTGTTTCATGATTTTTTTTCTTTCTTTTCAGCTTTGACACATAATTGACATATAAAATTTTATATATTTAAGGTGTAAAATGTGATAATTTGATAGAGGTATACATTGTGACTACCACAATCAAGTTAGTTAACACGTCCACACCTCACTCTGTTCGACTGTTCTGTTCCGTTTTTGGTAAGAACATTTAAGATCTATTTTCTTAGCAAATTTCAAGTACACAATACGGTATTGTTAACAATAGTCACCAGGCTGTACGTCAGCTCTCCAGAGCTATTCACCTCGTAACTGAAGGTTTGTGCCCTTGGGCCAGCATCTCCCGTTTCCCCGCTCCCCAGCCCTGCAATCTGTGTTCTACTCTCTGTTTCCATGAGTTTGTTTTTAACATTCCATCAGTGAGTGGAGTCAGGCAGCATTTGTCTTTCTCTGATTCACTGATTTCACTTAGCACGACGCTCATAAGGCCCATCCCTGTTGTCTCAAATGGCAGGGTTTCCTTCTTCTTTACTCATTCATGAGTTTTTATAGTCACAAAATCACCCATTTTCCCTTGCACCTCAAATTTTTAGATGCTCTCTATCCTTGGAGGATGGACAGCCACCTAGATGACGTGGTCTGGTAGTTCCTCTCTCACGGCCTTCCAAACCCAGACACACATAACCTTCCATGGCGGAGTCTGAAATTCCAACTTAGAAATGCATTCCTTTGGTTATGAGCTCTAAATAACTAATAGGTATTTAAAATCATTTGGGAATTTCATGGTTCTAAAACACTAGAGCTTGAAAGATCACTTTGCAAATCAGGAAAGTGAGAGGCCTGGAAGTATCTGGGCCAAGTTGCATGACTCATGACAGGTAAGGACTGGAATCCTGTTTGCCTCATGCTCATCACCAAGTTCCATGCAGGCACTCAGGATCATAACAAAAGTTCTTTTAAAAAAATTAGTCAGTCATGGAGAAAGGCTGTTATGGGACAAAACTCATCACAATTAAGGTGCTTTTGTTTTGTTGATAGAATGAAAGGCAGATGGGTGGAGAGAGCAGACAGCAGATAGAGGAACTCCCAGCACCTTAGAAATGGAGGAAGTCTTGGAGAGCACAGGGACACTCAGGCCCTGGAGGGCTGAGAAGAGAGTCTGAAATCCAGAACTCAAAAGGAACAAATGGGAATATTCCATGCACATATCATGTTTTTGCTAACATGTTTAAAACATGGGATTTCTTTTTCCTGCTCACTGATTCTTTGTTCATTGGCTTAGATGTAAAATATACTTATACTTTCATTATCCAGACTAATTATTTGTTTCTGGATTATATCCACTATTTGTTTGATTTTGGAGTACTTCTATCCTTTGCTCAATTTTTGTGGTCTGGCAAATATCATAATTTCCCATAGGACAAAATTTTGGTCTCCACAACTCAAATTGACCTACTAAATTACTAAATTCAGACGGATTAGCAGCTTTGGACATTCGGTAGTATTTCGAGATTTGGGCTTGACTTCTTAAATCTGGGTCCTAACACAAACAACCATATCATTTTAGACACGCTATTTTTCTTCTTGGAGACAATGTACTCCTCTACAGAATGAGGGCATTAGAGTATATAAAATGTTTAATTTTTTCCTACTCTGAATTCTGCGGCTCTGTATAGGACATAAATAAAATGAATGATATGGTAAAGACTTCAGGCCAGTTTCCGTGTTAAGTTAATTAAACATGTGCATCAAATTTTTCTCCCTGCTGAAATTTCTTTAAAACTGCATTCACACACAAAGACGCATGTGCCGGATGATGAAGAGAAGATAAGAGACAGCAGCAACAGATGGACAAGTAGTAATTAGCAGCTCAAGAGAACTAAATCCAGTGCCTCCAGAAGAGAAAGCTGAGATCCAAACCAATTTAAATGTCAGAATCCTTAAAAGATGAGAAAATGGTGGCACCAGTTACCTCTGGAACGAAGAACAGAGGGAAGGGAAGAAAATACAGACACGGGATGAAAGTTCCTTGACAGGCTTTTAGCCCCCAGGATATCTTTCCTACTCAGTGCTCTTTGGGTGACTGATCTAACCCCACCCCAAAAGTTTAGCCCTTTATTCTATAGTAAAAGTTAAACAAGGAGTATCTGATGCCTCGCAAATAAAAGGAGTTGTGTCCTACAAAGACAAAAAGGAGATTAAATTATAGGGGTATTGAAAGTTAAATTTTCAATGTCCAGTCCTCTTATTCCTGCATCCTGTCTCCTAGGACACTAGAAGCCAGACCTTTAACTTTGAGACACAAGATGCCAAGAGTCTTTTCCACAGACTTTTAACAGAAAAGACCTAGTGAATCTGTGAATCGCCCACTCGAATTACGTTGTAATAAACTCAAAATCAATCAGTCACTGCTGTACACCACCATTTCCGGTGAGCTTTTCAGTTCCCTCTTAATCATGAGCAGCAAAACAAAAACTAACAAGTTCTTGAGAAAAACTGATAACATAGAGAGCAGAAAAGAAAACAAGCAGAGAAAAGCAGTTTTATAAAATCGACATTAAGCAAAATAAAACCCCATCAGCCAAAAGTTAATGTCATCAGAGTTATAAAATAAGATATCATATGCATGAGAAAAACAGGATACCATGAACAGAAACATACAGAGAACAATAGAGAGCATTTGAAAAACACTTGAGAATTAAAAGCGCAAAATGAAAACACAAATTTTAAAAAGTTAAAGAAAGTTAAAGGGTAAAGTTGAAGTTCTCTCCCAGAAAGTAGAACAAAGAGATGGAATATTGAAGAAAACAAAAAGTGAGAAAACTAAAGAACTAGATCAGGAGGTCCAATATTCAAAGAGGAGTTCTGGAAAGAGAGAGCAGAGATTGCGCATTGGAAGAAATTATAGATGAAATAACTCAAGAAAGTTTCCCACAACGGAAAGGACCCATCAAGAGTCCAACAAAATGGGTAAAGCAAACACACAACAAAAAACATTTTCTTGAAATTTCATAATATTGGGGCCAAGGAGAAAATTCTACAATCTTCCAGCAGGGGTCGGGGGAACAATTTATATAGAAAGCATGAAGAGTTAAAATAACTTTGAATGTCTCAACAGCCTAAAGGAAGAAGATAAAGGAGAAACCTATCAAAACACTGAAGGGAAGTGATTTCTAACCTAGAAATTCATATCCAAACTATCAGTGAAGCATGGGGGTTGCATAGAGACATTTTCAAACCTGTAAGACCTTGAAAAATGTATCTCTTTTGGAACTTCTTAAATATCTCCAGGAGAATATGCTTCACCAAGGTGGGAGAGAAAAACTAAGAGAGAAAAAGACCTGGAATGCTGGACGCCAGTAGCTCACACCTGTAATCCCAGCACTTTGGAAGGCTGAGGCAGGTGGATTACCTGAGGTCAGGAGTTCGAGACCATCCTGGCCAACATGGTGTAACCTCATCTCTACTAAAAATACAAAAATTAGCTGGGCATGGTGGTGCACACCTCTAATCCCAGCTACTAGGGAGGCTGAGGCAGGAGAATCACTTGAACCCAGGAGGCAGAGGTTGCAGTGAGCCGAGATTACACCACTGCACTCCAGCCTGGTGACAGAGCGAGACTCTGTGTCAAAAAGAAAAAAACAAAAAACAAATTTAAAAAACACTAGAATGGAGGACACAGGCGATACAATTCAATACAGACAGAGGCCAGCCAAGGCAATCCCCAGGAGGGGAGGAAATCCCACAATGACAGCTTGTCACCAGCGTGATCAAGAGACAGACCTGTTGAGGCTGGTGTCCCAGAGTGCAGACCTGCTCTCCCATGCATGCCTTCCTGCCTAGGTCACCTGTGCTCCTTTTCTACTTGGCTCTGTGAAACCCTAAGGGGTGAAGGAAGACTACAGTGGGCTTAGAAGCTGATGTGCAGAGCACCCCTTCTCCCACTGAAGTTCTGCCCCATGTCACTTTTTGGCCCATGCCATAGCCAGCATAGTGCCCAGTGTTTCCACACACACACTTAGGACCTTGTTTGGTGGCTTCCTGGCAGGCACTCTTCCACACGCTCTGGGATGCTGAGGTCCCACCTGCTCTAAGAGGATCATTTTCTTCTCCAAACCATCATCCGATCCTGGCCATGATGCCTCTTGCTTCCAAAGCTAGGTGTGTGATCATTATTCAATTTTTCAAAATAAAACAAGATAATGTTGAGAGATACATAGGTGTTAAAACTTACTTTTTAAAGTAAGGGAGTAATTGAAACTGAAGATAGGACCGTGGTTAACTTGCTGCAGGACCAGATGGAAATGCAAGGGGAGGAGCCTGAAAAGGGGACTCTAGTCCCACCCTCAACCTGGCATTCGTTTTTCTATATAATCAATTATACACAAACCAATGGGAGTCAAACTGAGTATCACTCTGGTGATCCCTTCCAGGTGACTTCTTCCAGCACATTCTATGGAGGAAATTCACCAGACTGCGCACTGAAACCATTTCTCTGCTTGGAGGTTACTATGAAAAACCTACCTTGCTTGTTTTCCCCTGAGAACTGTATTATATAGCTCTCTTATTAAATTTCAAAAAACAAAATCCCAGTTTGTATCAAGTAACACCGTTCGCTAAATAAGAAAGACTGTAGAAAGATTGAGTGGAAGGCTTAATAGTGCAAAAACAACTCAACAGTTAATTTATGACCCTTAATTTACTAATAATGGCAATGAAACTGTCATCATTTGTAATGTTCATTTTTTTATCAATAAAAAATCTTTACTGAGCTCTATTTTCATCAGATGGCCTAAATATCATTTTAAAAGGGTGGCAGAAAATATTGAATTTCATATTATCCTTCACATCAATAGAATACTTTTTAAAGTAATTCATAGTATCAATATACCAATATATCAATACAGTATAGATGTGTGTATATGTGTGTATATATATAATAGATATATATTATATATATACATAAAATAACACATTTGGAGATGTATAACGAAAGCTAATGCTATGGCCAATTATTATGCAAATGTTAGAGTTACCAATGAACTGAAATTACCCATTTCTCATCTTGCACACCCACCCCAGAACAGATCAGGGATGGCATGCCCTGGCATCCTGGAGGCACTGTGCATGGCATAGAAAGGGAAGCTGAGCCAAGAGCACCAAGATGCTGAACTCCACTTTTCCTCACTTGGACGCGCACTCCCTCCCCTTCCAACAGCCCATCCTCCTCCTTATAGAAACCTGTGAGAAGGAAAGCTCACCTCCTCCAGAAAGCTCCCCCAAGTAATGTAACCCAATTCCCTCAGAGAGCATGAACCCTTAGGGGACCTACCACCCCAGCGCCAGAGCTGAGGGCTCCAAAGGTTATGGGGCTAGATGTGATTTGGATGTGTGTGTTCCCTCTAAGTCTCAGGTTAAAATGTGATCCCTGATACTGGGCGTAGCCTGGTGGCAGGTGTCTGGGTCATGGGGGCGGATCCCTCATGACTGGCTTGGTGCCATTCCCAGGTTAATGAGTGAGTTCTGGCTCTGTTATTTCCTGTGGGAGCTGATTGTTAAAAAGGGCCTGGCACCTCCCCCGCCTCTCTCTTCCTTCCTCTCACCACATGTTTGCCTTCTCCCATGAGTGGAGGCTTCCTGAGGCCTCCCTAGAAGCCAAGCAGATGCTGGAGCCAAGCTTGTTCCTGTACAGCCTGCAGAACCGTGAGCCAAGTCAACCTCTTTTCTTTATAAATTACACACTGTTGGGTATTCTTTTATAACAGCACAGAGCCCAAGCCCGGATCTGAGTGAGCATGATGAGCTCAGGCCAGAAAAGGAACTGATGGGGGAAGTATGAAAACTCCCCAAGTATGTGAGAGACTCTCCACTTCCTGGCTACATGTTTCCTTCTTAAAGAATTAAGAGAAAAACTCAAGAGAAAGGGATGAAGATAATAAGGATATAAGTATCTGTGAGTGACTTGTAAGGGACAAAGTGCTGGACACACATTACTGCTGCCCCTCACATCCTCCTGTGAGGTCGTGTGCTCAGCTCTTAACACTCTGGCAGACGTTAAGAAAGGGAGTTGCTCGAGGTGGTGGGCGAGTGGGCCCAGGAGCCAGGTGTCAGCTGCAGGCCTTTCGCTCCACGGTGTGGAAAGGGCTCCCTCTTCCCGGACACTACTGTCTCTGACACGCAGCAGCACCATCAGGTCACCTCACTGGGTGGGTGGTCACACTGCTTCTCTGTATTTACCTTTCTCCATTCTCTGACATTTACCTCTTTTTGACCTATTCAAGATTTGAGCCTTGAAAGAGTCTAGGCATGAAAAAGAAAATGAGACAATTAATCCATTTCGAATACGACTACTGCAGCAAAGTTCAAAAACTGGAATATTTAAGAATCAGACAAGTGCAGAGCCTTTGTAAAAAGTGCCATTGGAACGGCAGAATGAGGCCGAGGGAGCCGCCCTCCTCTGACTAAGTCTTTACAGTCGAAAGGAGGTTGGGGTGCCTGCGAAGCAAACAAGTGTTCCAAAGGTTTCCTCACTCACTCTTCACCTCTGAACAAATCAGACAGAAAAAAACTTCTAGCTTTTTGGCTCCACCATGTCCCTTATGTCTTTGTACACCCTTGCTCTTGGCAGTGTAAGGATGGAGAGCAGGAGGGGAGCGAGCTCACCTATGACAACTGAGAGTCACCTCAGGAAACCCACAGATGCAGGGTTGGATGCTCCTCGTTCCTTAGTTCCTGGCGATTGCCTGTACTTGTCTAGGGAAACACAGCTGGATGTGAGAACTTTCCCCAGTGGCTCCACGCACACATGTGCCCCACAATGTGCTCCTCATACTAGCTAGCAGGCATGGACCCAAACATAGCTTCCCCCTGCCCCTCATACGGTCCCTGGAGTTGACAGCCCAAAGGAATCAGAAGGAACTTCGAGACAAGCCAACAGGACCTTGGAGGAGAGAAAGTGAAGAAGAAGAGCGAAGGGAGAAAATGAAAAACAAGGACATAAGAAGGATTAAGTTGCATTAGATGCCATTGCATTTGCCTGTTGAAAACTATGTGGAAAGGAAATTTTCCACCAATCACGGAGATGTGGAGCAATAAAGGGTGAAGGCCAGGAACGCAGGAGTAGGGGAAGATAGGGGACTCATGGATTCAGGTACCAAAAATCAGATACTGCCCACTGCTGCCCACCTTAGCTAGTTCTATTTGGCTGCTTTTCTTAGTGAAATTGAAAGTGCAGTGCTCATTAGATATATGTTTGAGCAGTTGAGGAAAGGAAGGGAAGAAGGGAAGAAAGGAAGGAGAGGGGGAGGAAGGAGGGAGGGGAAAATGAGAGAAGGGATTCAAAATATCAATGACTTTTCTCATAGACATAAGAAAAGCAATCTTAAAATTTATATGGAACCACAAAAGACCTTGAATACCCAAAGAAATCCTGAGCAAAAAGAACAAGCTAGAGACATAACACTACATGACTTCAAAATTTACTACAAAACTATAGTAACCAAAACAGCTTGGTACTGGCACAAAAACTACACCAATAAGACAAAATAGAGAACCCAGATATAAAGCTACACATTTACAACCACCTCATTTTCTTTTTTTATTTTTTGAAACAGAGTCTTGCTGTGTCACCCAGGCTGGAGTGCAGTGGAACAATCTCAGCTCACTGCAACTTCTGCCTCCCAGGTTCAAGCAATTCTCCCGCCTCAGCCTCCCAAGTAGCTGGGACTACAGGTGCATGCCACCACACCCGGCTAATTTTGTATTTTTAGTAGAGACAGGGTTTCACCATGTGGACCAGACTAGTCTCAAACTCCAGACCTCAAGTGACCCACCCACCACGGCCTCCCAAAGTGCTGGGATTACAAGTGTGAGCCACCACACCCAGCACAACCAGCTCATTTTCGACAAAGGCACCAAGAACATACAATACGAAAAGGATAGTCTTTTCAATAAATGGTGCTAAGGAAACTGGATAACTCTTTGTAGAGGAATGAAACCTCTATCTCTCACCATACACAAAAATCAACTCAAAGTAAATAAAGACTTGAATCTAAGACCCGAAACTATGAAACTACTACCAAAAGAAAACTTCAGGGAAATGCTCCAGGACACTGATCTATGCATAGATTTTGGGGGTAAAACCTCAGAAGCATAGGCAACCAAAGCAAAAATAGACAACTGTGATTACATCAAGCTAAAAAGCTTGTGCACAGTCAAGAAAACAATCAGCAAAGTAAAGAGATAACATACATAATGAGAGAAAATATTTGCTAACTATTTACTTAAAAAGGGATTAATAACTAGAACATATAAGGAATTCAAACAACTCAACAGCAAAATAATAATAATAATTCAAATCAAAATGGGCAAAAGATCTGGAGACATTTCTCAAAAGGAGACATACAGGTCAGGCACAGTGGCTCATGCCTATAGTCGCAGTACTTTGGAAGGCCAATATGGGTGGATCACTTGAGCCCATGAGTTCAAGACCAGCCTGGGCAACAGGGTGAAACCCCATCCCTACAAAAATAAAAAATAAAAAAATAAAAATTAGCCTGGCATGGTGGCACATGCCTACAGTCCCAGCTACTCAGGTGGCACATGCCTATAGTCCCAGCTACTCAGGAGGCTGAGGTAGGAGCATCACCTGAGCCCAGGAGGTTGAGGCTGCAGTAAGCTATGATCATGCCACTGCACTCCAGCATGAGTGACAGAGTAAGACCCTGTCTTTAAAAAAAAAATGGCCAACAGATATATAAAAGAAGTTCAACATCATTAATCATCAAAGAAATGCAAATCAAAACTACAGGCCAGGCATAGATGGCTCACACCTGTAATCCCAGCACTTTGGGAGGTGGAGATGGGCAGATCACTTGAGGCCAGGAGTTCGAGACCAGCCCAGCCAACATGGCAAAACCCCATCTCTGCTGAAAATACAAAAAATTAGCTGGGCATGGTGACAGCTACTCAGGAGGCAGAGACACAAGAATCACTTGAACCTGGGAAATGGAGGTTGCAGTGAGCCAAGATTGTGCCATTGCACTCCAGCCTGGGCAACAGAGTGAGACTCTGGAAAAAAAAAAAAAAAACGAGATATCATCTCATCCTGTTAAAATGGCTTGTATCAAAAAGGCAACAACAGATGTTGGTGAGGATGTGGAGAAAGGGGATCCCTCATATACTGTTGGTGGGAATGTAAATTTTAAACAGTCTGGCTGTTCCTCAAAAACTAAAAATAGAATTACCATATGATCCAGCAACTCCACTCTGAGCATATAGCCAAAAGAAATCAAAGAAGGATCTACACTCCCGTGTTTATTGCAGCAGTATTCACAATAGCTAAAATATGGGCTCAGCCTAAGTCCCCATCAACAGGTGAATGGATAAAGAAAATATAATAGATATATACAGTGGAATATTATTCAGCCATGAAAAAAATGAAGTTCTGTCACTTGCAGCAACATGAACGGAACTGGAGAACATTATGTTAAGTGAAATAAGCCAAACACAGACAAACATTGCGTGTTCTTGTGCATATGGAGAGCTAAAAAAGGTGGATCTAATGAACATAGATTTGTGGTTACCCAGAGGCCAGGATGGAGAAGGGGAGGAGGAATGAAGGAAAAAAAGAATGTAAATGAATTTATTACTACTATAGTGTAGTGTAGTGGTAAAGTTGGTAAATTATATATGTATATTTTACCTCAATAAAAATTAATTAAAAAAAAAAAAAAACTCTTTCCTCTTCCAGTGTTTATAGGGTGAACTTTCTGCTTCTTTTTTATTCCTTCCTTTTTTTCTTTCTCGAGACCAGCCTGGCCAACGTGGTAAAACCCCGCCTCTACTAAAAATACAAAAATTAGCCGGGCATGGTGGCGGGTGCCTGTAATCCCAGCTACTCAGGAGGCTGAGGCAGGAGAATCACCTGAACCAGGGAAGCAGAGTTTGCAGTGAGCCGAGATCATGCCATTGCACTGTAGCCTGGGTGACAAGAGCAAAACTCCGTCTCAAAATAATAACAATAATAATAATAATAAAAGAGTATGAAAGTCAGTATTTATTATAATCACAAAAGCATGTGCTCATTATAGAAAAATAAACATACAAATTATAAGGAAAATTTAAATCACCTCTAGCCTTACAAAGAATGACCATCTTTAATATTTTCTGAGTTATATTTTTTCAGAGTCTCAGATTCCCATGTCATTAAATATTCCTTGAAAACATGCTTATTTGTGTGCATAGTATTCCTCTGTGTGTGTATATGCCATGTTTTATTTAACTACTCTTGGACATTTAGATGATTTCAATTTTTCCCAAGGTATTTTTGCATATGCCGCTACTAAGTCACATATCTTACTCTGCCTTATCAACATAATTTCTGTCCCAGTTATAAGGCTTCAGTTTATTCCAGATAAATTTTATTTCATTCGGATATCCCCATTCTGCCCCACACTTAAAATGGCGACTAGAAGAAGGGAGTATTATATGAATCTGCTTGCATCCATTTCAAGGAAGAGTAGGGTTTGGGGACATATCCTAGAGCTTAGGGCTTCTCCTGTGCCCATGTTGACTTCCTTTCCATCTTCTTAACCTCACTTTTGCTAAGCCTATCTGAAAGTAACACACATGGCCAAACCATCACAAAAGCAACAGAAAAGAAATTATGAAATATATATTACAACTATTATTAGAGTAAAATCACACTCAGGTAAGTATTTGTAAGTACGGAGAGTATTTTGAGAACTTAACAGTTTATAAATGTAACCAAGTTTCTAAGTCCAAGCTATTTTTCAACCTGGCTTTCCAAGAAGGCTATATAGATTATCCCTTATCCAAAATGCCTGGGACCAGAAGTGTTTCAGATTTCAGATTTTTTTTTAATATTTGCATTATATTTACTGGTTACATTATACATTCCAAATCAGAAAATCCGAAATCTGAATGCTCCAATGAGTATTTCCTTTGAGCACTGCATCAGTACTCAAAAAGTTTCAGATTTTAGAGTCATTTGGATTTCAGATTTTCAGATTTAAAATGCCCAACCTGTATTATGAGCTTTTTAATTCAAATAATAACTGTTCCCAGTTAAAACTAAGAAATTTTCATCTTTTGATCTTCATGATCTCCATCTCCCCTTCTCCACCAATGCTAAAATTGCTGCCCTTTTTCCAATGTTGTTCTCTCTTCTGCCTAGAGTGTGTAGTCCTATTTTTCTCTTCAATGCATTATCATGTTGTCTTTTCCAGAAAAGGCAAAGGACCATGTCTTGTTTTCTCACAAACAGCAAACTGCTCACACAGCTCAACAGAAACAGTGAACACAATTGTGAAAACATTACTATATAGTCACGCATATTCAGTAAATCTATATGCTATAAACCTATAACAAAAAGAATAATTTATATCAGAAATAAGAAAATGTTTATGATTAAATGTTGTGGCAAATTGGCATGAAATTATGAAATTCTATAAAACTAAGATAAATTATTTTCTCACGTTTATTTTAGACTCCGTTAGAATGACGTATTCATAATTAAAAGATGTTAAAAAAGAAATGTTTGATTTTCAGAAATTACTTATGCTGAAATTTAAGATCATTTGTTGCTATTTTTAAAGGGATTTTTAATTCTTTAAATGTAAACAGAATTTATGTTTTACACAATCACTTGGTTATCTCTTTAACGTGAATGAAGAAAACACTTAAATGTGAACATTAATTTCAGTAACTTCATCACAAATAAGAAGAGAAAAAAATAGCAAGTATATATATATATTCAAATATATATATATATACTTGAATATATATATATATTCAAATTGTAAAAAAGAGGAAGTCTTCCTATAGAAAAAATATGATCACTGATATGATTTGGATCTCTGTCCCCACCTGAATCTCATGTTGAAATATAACCCCCAATGGTGGAGGTGGGGCCTAGTGGGAGGTGACTGGATAATGGGGGCGGTTTCTAATGTTTTAGCACCATTCCCCTAGTGCCGTTCTCCTGATAGAGTTATCATGAGATCTAGTTGTTTAAAAGCGTGTAACACCTCCCACCTCCCTCTCTTCCTCCTGCTCCAGCTTCACCTTCTTCCACGAGTAAAGGTTTCCTGAGGCCTCCCTAGCCATGCTTGCTGTACAGCCTGTGGAACCATGAGCCAAATAAATCTCTTTTCTTTATAAATTACCCAGTCTCAGGTATTTCTTTATGACAATGCAAAAATGAACTAATATAATCACTCAATTAAATGTTTTTAATTAGTTCAAATGTAAATCATTTCATTTTCAATTTTTTTAAGAAACTCAGTCTTGGCTTTTTAATTTCAGAATTGGCAATCTAAGTAATTAGGACAAATCCTCCCACTAAAAATAACTAAAAATGGGCAGGTACAATGGGTCACGCCCACAATGCCAGCACTTTGGGAGGCCGAGGCAGGTGGATCATCTGAGGTCAGGAGTTCGAGACCAGCCTGGCCAACATGGTGAAACCCCATCACTACTAAAAATATAAAAATATTAGCCAGGCATGGTGGCGCCCGCCTGTAGTCCTAGCTGAGGCAGAAGAATTGCTTGAACCCGGGTGGAAGTTGCAGTGAGCCAAGATCATGCCATTGCACTCCAGCTTGGGCGACAGAGTAAGACTCCATCTAAGAAAAAAAAGAAAAAACATATATATGTGTGTGTGTATGTGTATATATGTGTATATACGTATATATGTGTGTGTGTGTGTGTGTGTATATATATAAAAGAATTATGTCTAAATTCAAAAGTAGGTAAGAACCCACAGAAGTAAACCCTATACTCTTAGGCATTGTTTTCCTATGGAAATTTACCAATTTTAAAAAACCATTAGAAAACGAAACCACAATTTTACATAGACAAAAAAACAAAAGCAAATGCTGGATTTTGCCAAATAAAGAGATGCTGATAAAACAATCATTTAAACAGTAATTCAGAAAGGCAGATGAGGATAAACCATAGATTTTCAGAGCAGCTTCTTGACACTTCTAGTCTAGAAAATCTCAAGTCTTAAATTTAGAATAAGATACTTTTCTTAGTCCATTTTCTGTTACTATAACAGAATACAATAGACTGAGTAATTTATTAAGAAAACAAACATATTTCTTGCAATTCCAGAACTCGGAAATTCAAGAGCATGACACTGGCATCTTGTTAGGACCTTCCTGCTGTGTTATAATACCAGAAGACATCATGTTGCAACAGTGAAAGCCTGTATGTCCCCTCAAATCTCTCTTCCTCTTTCTATAAAGCCACTAGTTCCATCGTAGTGGTCTCAATCTAATTTCATCATCTTCCAAAGGCCCTATTTCCAATCAGCCTATGAATTTGTGGATTAAAGTTTCCAATATATGAAATTGGGGGACATATTCAAACCTTAGCAGCAGTCTCACATGGGAGCACCTCTAATCCCTGGCAGAAACAAATAAGATTATCTCAGGAATAGGATACTATAACCCTGGCCTAAAACTATTTCTACAACATTTTCAGTTACCATGGCTAGCATACAGTCAAACATAACCATGTACACAAACAAACAAGACACAATGAACCAGTATTAGCTGCAGTAATAGAAAGAAACATACCTGTAACAACGTGAGATGTTGAAATACTCACACACAAACTATAAAACAAATATATTAAAATGTTAAGAGAAAACTTTTAAATTGAAAATTTAACATGCCATGAGAAATGAAAAAGTGACATACTCGATTTTAAAAAGAATCAAGAGGAAAAATTGTAAAATTGAAGAATACAATGAAATGTAGAACTCAATAAATGTGTTCAATAAAAAATTAGATTTCTCTAAATAAAAAAGATGAACTAAAATATAGATGCAAAGAAAGCATCAAGAATTCATTCCAGATAGACAAAAGATAGAAAATACATAAAAGAAGATAAGAATACAAAGGATATAATAAGAAGTTCTAATATATTTCATTAGAGTTCCAGAAATAGAGGGGAAAAAGAATAGGGGGAAACAATATTGGAAGATATAAAGGCTGACAATGTTCCAGAACTTATGAAAGACATTACACCTGGAGAGTCAACAGGCCCAACAAATCACAAACAGGAGAAGTAATAATAAATTCCTATCCAGACACATTTTAGTAAAACTATAGAAAACCAAAGAGAGACCATCTTCAAAGCAATCATAACAAAAAGATTACCTCCTCAGGAGCAAAAATCAGATGTCCCAACTCAGCTGGATTCTTAACAAGAGAAATGGAAGAAAGAAGACAGTGAAATAACTTTAATGTGCCAAAATCATAGCCAATTTGGAATTTAATACCCAATGCAGATAACCCTTAAAAGTGAGGGTGAAATAGGCAAACGGAATCTGAAGTAGTTTGTCCCTAGAAAATCTACACCAAAGAACATTTTAAGGGTGATACTAAAGCAAATTAAAATGATCCCAGATAGAAGGTTAGAAATACAAGAAGTAAAAGAAAAGAAAATGGTAAACAATGATATGTCTATGTTAACTCTATAAACAATCATCATAAGGTCTTGTGGATTTTAAGTCCCCAGGCCTTACCAATTGAGAAACCAGCAAGTTGAAAAGTTCTTAAAAACCAAAAAGGCAGTTTATAAACTCAATATGCTTAGCAAATCTAGTATCTGACCTGCATAATTTAGTTTATTTAGATTTTGATGACATCTGCATTTTACCAACAATTAAGGCTGTTTTTATTTCCCAAAGATTAAAGTCATGTGATCTAAAGGGTACCACAGCTTTTATCTTCCCTTTAAAAAATATTTGATCCAAGCACTTGTCTTCTTTTAGGCCAATTAATTTGAGCTATTTTTTATGGACATCACAGGCACAACACATATATAACTACACAGGCAGGCAAAAGAAAACCCAGCAGCCATAAGACTTTTCATTTGCCAATCTCCTAATTGGATTATTGGACTCCTGGGGAAGACCTCTGAGTTAGGCTAGGAAAACGTGCAGCTTTTAAGGCCTAACAGGCATAACTGGGAAGCAAAAACAAATTTTGAGAGGGGTCTATCTGCCTTTAATTCCTGGGGTTCCATGAGAAAAACAGAGGTCTCTCCCCACTCATATGCCCATGAAAAGTGGCAAGGCAAAAAGGAGAAAAATACCTCAGTCTACAAAAAAACAAAAAACAAAAAACAACAACAACAACAAAACACCTTTTCCCAACAAAATGAAGTCCAAGAAAAGAAAAACATACAGGCCAAGCAGACAGTATTTCTGACTTTCAAACTTTACTAAAGACTCAGAAAAAGGAAAATCCAAGGCAGTTTGAGAGGGGAAGAGAAACAACAAATAGCAAGGGTCACACAGACACCAAACCAGAAAGGACTCATTCCCTAAGCCAGGACTGAATCTGGCTGCCATTGTAAAATGGGGGACGCTAAACAAAACACTGCCACCTGGTTACAGGTCAGGTTCCCAAGGAGGTAAAACAAGATGGACGCCCGCAGCAAAGTTTGCTGCTGACCATACACAATGTCAGGCAAAGCACACTGGATTGGCTGCAGCTTAAGGCCAACCTCACAAATCTGTTTTCATTATTAAAACTTAACAGAGAATATAGACAGTGAGAGTTGGAGTCCTGGCCTCGTAAAACATCTTCTAAAAAGCAAAATAGCCTCACTTAAAAATTAACTCCTGACCCGGTGGAGAAAAGGAAAAGACGGCTTAAATGCAGACCTGGGTTAACTACTGACAGGGTGGAGGAAAAAAAAAAAGATGCCAACCAGGCACTGTGGGTCAGCACTTTGGGAGGCTGAAGCGGGACGATCACCTGAGGTCAGGAGTTCGAGACCAGCCTGGCCAACGTGGTGAAACCTTGTCTCTACTAAAAATACAAAAATTAGCCGGGCATGGTGGCGTATGCCTGTAATCCCAGCTACCTGGGAGGCTGAGGCAGGAGAATCTCTTGAACCCGGGAGGTGGAGGTTGGGGTGAGTCTAGATCGCGCCATGGCATGCCAGCCACCCAGAAAAAAAGAACAAGGAAAGGATGCCTGGGGAAGAACCTCTTATTCTTATGCAAATGGCTCCTCCACCAGGGAGAGAAACTTAATTGCTGTCTGACAGAGTGGGTCCCCTTGGCCAGGGGAGAGGAAGCCTCCATGGACAAGAGGCGGGAGCACTGACCGCCTGCTGGTGGGCACCCTCGAGCCATTCACTCCAGCCCTGGCCGGGAAGGGAGCCGGTGAGCCGCCATTCACTGGTCCATCCCGCGCACACCTGCAGCCCTTGGGGTGGGGTGGTGCGCAGTTCCCTCTACCCCCAGAAGAGGTCCAAGGACAAAAAGGCTTAGAAGCAAAAGGAAAAAAACAGATTTTTTGATTTGCATATACTCACCCTTCCTCAAGCCTCACGTCTGGACACCAAAAATGTTGCAGAACGTTCTTCTTAGGTCAGCTAAAACCAGGCTCTTGTCACACGACCAGGAAAGAGTAGGCTCACAGACATATAGAAGCGTGAGAAAACGAAATTGATTGGATAAAAAGGAATAGCAGGTTTCCCGCTAGCAGGTTTCCCGCCTCACAGATTGAATCCCAGGTCACCACACAGGAATAGGAGGGGCTAAGCTCCTCTCCGCTGCAAAGGGCATGAATTTCCCAAGGCTCCACCCCGTCCTCCCAGTTAGCAGGTGGGCATTATTTAGAATCAGTCAGGAAAGGGCAGGCTTCATCAGGCACCAGAAGTCTGGTTTTTCAGTCTTCAGGCTGTTGTAGGCTTGAAGGTGGGGTCTCACCAGGGACCCTTGGCAGTGTCCTGTCTCCATCAGTTGTAAATGCAAAAGGCATTACTTGGAACAAAGAGGGTCATATGTAATAAACTTCAGTTTGCCAGAAAAAAAATAATTACTTTATTTTATGTACCCAATAACATATTCTCAAAATATGAAGCAGAAAGTGACATAACTAAAGATAAATTGACAAATGCATTATTGTAGTGTATTTAATATACCACTTTTAGCAAAAGAATAAACAGACAACAGTTAGTAAGGACAAGGAAGTTTTAAATTATACAATAAACAAGCTGTACCATGAGCTTATATAAAATACTTCTTGTAAAAATTGCAAAACACATTATTCTCAAAGATATATAGAAAAATAATGGTTGGCCATTGAGACCGTAACACAAATCTTATATTTCAATAGTTTAAAATTTTCTTTGATAAGATAGTAAGTTAATATTCTATGAACATTTCATAGGGATTTCTTAAGGTTGCAAACCATTTGGCTCATAATTTAATGGGCCTGTTATCAGTTCCGTCTGCTCTTCAGAGTGAACCACTATCATGCCAGCTGGCCTTTTGTAATAACTGTGTGCAAGCTTCTACTTCCACTGTCTAAGCCTCCAGTCCCCACAATACGTACCGTGGATACAATAACACAGACTTTTCAAGGTTACTACAAAAATTCTATATGATTTATAAAAGATCTAGTAACAATGCCATACATATAGTACACATTCAATAAATTATGGTTAATACTTTATGAAAGCAGCATTTGAAAATACATATTCAGAGGGTTTTAAAGATCACTACATGGCTCTCAAGTCTGTCTCACATTTTTCTGCATGGTAGTCTCCTGTCCATCCTGGCCATAACTGCCAGCATTAAGAGTCACTGAAGATCTGATTAAAAAAAAAAACAAAAACCCTAGACTAACTAAATTTAACAGTTTCATTTGAGCAAAGAATGATTCGCAAATCAGGGAGTCTTCCAAGCCAGAGTAGGCTCAGAGAGACTCCAGCACAGCCACGTGGTGGAATATTTATGGAGAGAAGGAAAGTGACTTACAGAAAACTAAAATGAGGTACAAAAACAGCCCAGTTACAGCTCAGTTTGTCTTATCTGAACATGACTTGAACAGTTGTCCACCTGTGATTGACCAAAGCTCAGTGAGTGGCACAAGAGTAGGTTACAGTTTATTTACACATCCAGTCAGGTTAGACTTTACAATGTATGGAGAAACCTTTAGACCAAACTTAAAATATGTTAGGAGGCAGCTTTAAGCTAAACTTCATTTATCAGGTCTAAGAAGGTACCACCTCCAAAAGTTAAAGTGATCCAGTACCATTCTGTAGAGATTAAGTAATATGAACAAACATTTAAGAACATTTGCAAAAGACGTTGTGGAGATCACTGTCAGGTGTGGGGAATTAAACACAAATAATAAAGTTTCCATTATAAAGATACAGTGTAAGCAAATTAAGTGGCATTTGAGATAGGGTTTGAAGCAACAGCATACAGCCCAGCAAATTTAGGGTGGACCCATACAGTTTCTGTTCACCAGCCCATGAGCAGTGTAGAGAGGCAGGTACCCAGAAAGAACACTTTTGTCTTTACACAAAGCCAATAGGCATTGTTGTCTAATACATACAAGTCACCCTCAGGTGAGAAAACATCCAGGGTGGGGGTTCAAGGCAGGGCATATGTTTCTTAATTAGTCTACGTGTGCCCTCTAGGCTAACAGAAAGACAAAGACACTGGAAAGAATCATTCTTCTTCCTTCACTCTACATTGTGGGTCTGAAGTCTGGAATTAGTGTAGTCAGATTCAGCCAAGAAAATGATAAATAAGGGAGACAGCATTTATTCCTTATATTATTGCAACTGCTACTTAATTGGGGGGCATTACATTGAGGCACCTCCAGCACCCTGGGTTCCTGTGTAAGTAAACCAAAACCCTACTCAGTGTTGAAGTAGAACAAAACTTAAGTTTAATCAGAAACTGCCAAGTAAACTGTAAATAGAACTGTGCACTGAAATGAATCAAATTAGGCTACTGCTGCACTTAAACCGGTCAGATGTTTTCTTTGCCTTGCTTCTCCGTGCACCTTATAAAAATCCTCCCCTCAGGATCCTTTGCTGGAGCTGTGGACTGCTGGCAGTTCTGGAGTTGCCTGATTCATGAACTGCTATCTGCTTGAATAAACTCTTTATTATTTTAATATGCCCCAGTTTATCTTTTAGCACAACCAAGTGGGCTAAATCCCTCCATTTTCCCCTACTTTGCATATGAGGAGACTGAGGCATGGTTTCTAAGCAAGAGAACTGAGATTTGAACCCCCGTCCATGATTTAGTCTTGTTAAACTGAATTTAGTCTACAGCTTCTTCTTTAGATATTTTCAGTCAGGCCTAAAGGTTTCTTAGTACATAGTGAACCGGATGTGTAAACACACCACGACCTACTCTTACAACAAGCCGCCAGTCTCAACCAATCACAGCAGCTGAGATTTGGCCGATCACAGGCAGCCAACTGTCCAAACCACGTTCAGATAAGACCAACTCTGAGCTGTAACCTGTTTCTGTTTATCTCACTTCCATCTTCCGTACGTCACTTTACCTTTTCTGTCCATAAATGGTATTGGACCATATGGCAACCCTGGAGTTGCCCTAAGCCTATTCTGTTTCAGGGGGCTGCCCAATTCATGAATCATTCTTTGCTCCATTAAACTTTGTTAAATTTCTCTACAGTTTTCCTTTTAACAGCCACCATACTACACCTCTATCAGCAGCCCTAAAAAGGGAACAGGTTGAGGACAGAGCTGGGACATGGGTTGGAAGGACAGAAAGATGGAAAGAACCTGTTGGTTTTCAGAAACCAGTACCCCGAAATATGGCATTCTGACATGCTGAACTGAAGAACAAGACTCAAGGTCTCTCTAACCTTCCACCGTTTCTTCCAAAGATACTGAAGTTCCATTATCTGCCTAAGATCCAGACCCATCAAGGAGAACAGTTTTCTTCCCCTCCCTGTAAGACCAAAATGTAACCAACTGAATGGACCCTTTTTCAAGATGATGACTATCTCCAAGTATCACTTAAATTCCAAAGAGAATTATTTACAAGTTAATTTCTGTTCCCCATTCAATCATTCTCCTGAGTAATCGTTTGTTCCCATCAATAGAATTCCTCTTCTCCATGTTCCCATAACCTGTTTTATCCGAATCCAAGGCCCCTTTCTTTATGAAACCTCAAGTTGGCATATAAGCTTCTGTACCTTATTGGAAAGTTGAGTCTTCATTCCGAAGGCTCCTGTGTATACACATTAAATACATTTGTACACCTTTTTTTCCTATTAGCCAATCTGCCTCATGTCAGTGATTTTTCAGCCAACCTTTAAAGGGCCAAGGGGAAAGTTCTCTCTTGGCCCCCACAACCTCAGTCCTTGTGACATAACATAGCCACTGAATCAACCTTGCCTGTGTTCACCACATCTGGGGCCTGTTCAATTTGTAGGTAATCAGTCTGCCTATTGTTTGAGCCCCCTTGTTGCCAGTTAACTGAGTTCCTTTCCTACTTTGTACTGATCACGAAGAACACCCAATCCAAAAAAAAGACAAACAGGTTTTATTCCTGGCCAGGAATGCAAGGGAGCCTCTTCTCCCTGAGACATGGGAAGCTGGGTGATATGGTTTGGCTGTGTCTCCACCCAAATCTCATCTTGAATTGTAGGTCCCATAATTCCCACATGTTGTGGGAGGGACCTGGTGGGAGGTAATTAAATTATGGGGGTGGCTCTTTCCTATGCTATTCCTGTGATAGTGAATAAGTTTCATGAGATCTGATGGTTTTATAAAGAGGAGTTCTGCTGCACATGCTCTCTTGCCTGCCACCAAGTAAGATGTGTCTTAGCTTCTTCTTTGCCTTCTGGATGATTTTCTTTTTTCTTTTCTTTTTTTTTTTTTTTTTTTTTTT